>NC_136981.1:13717715-13782715 GCF_032717465.1 Coenobita brevimanus
GGCAGATTATCCTGTATCACGAATTTCTGTCCGGAGCTGTACACCCAAAAGCACCAATTTCTCCCCCCTAGTAGCTGGAGTCACGGCCAGTTAGCGACCAGGCGTTCGAAAACTCCGCACCCACCGCCCCTCTCCCAACCCCAGTGTAAACATTGTTGGATAGATGTGGAACGACCAAAGCTGGTGATGTTACAGTGTGTTATGATTGTTTTAATGGACAATCAGAACCAGTAGGGGTCAGTGTATGAAGGCATTTAAAGTGTAGCGCTGTGATGTTATTCACAGCATATGAGAATGGCATGGAAATGAAAGTCCTATAATGTATTATGTTGTTGTCTCAATACTCACGTTCTATGCTAAAATGTTACAGGTAAGTAAAGTAAACTGCATCTGTTCAAAGATATGATGTCTTGTCTCATACATTATCCCACCACCACCACCACCCTTCTCTCTGGGTTCATGTCTCCATCCACTCGTCCACCACTCACACCCATTATTTACCAATGTAAACAAAGATAGTGATGAAATGATCCATCAGGTATTGATCATATTAATATCATACCTGTACACCTCTTATTAAGCACCAGCATATCAGTAATTATACAATCTTTTGGTATACCTAACAGCTATTTCATACTGTTGTAAGCAGCATCGTGACTTACACACTGCAAGTTGGATCTTGTGTTACAAGGACTTACGTTTTTTTTTCGTTAACTCAGGTTGTGTGTGGTTTTGGACGTCCATTAATTCATATTAAAGTGGCAATTTAAACCTTACATTATTAACACGTAAGGTTTATGTTCCTGGCATTACTGGATGAATGAAACGAATCAGGGGTCGGTTCTGACGAAGCACAAACTCTGATTTAACTAAAATATTCCGACCTCCTGTCACAAAAGTGACACAGTGTCTTTTTATATATGACTGACCCACATTCAGTCGTATGCATAATGACATTGTGTCACTGTTGCCACAAGAGGTCAGAATACTTTCGTTAAAGCAAAGAGTCGTCGGAGCTGATCCCTGATTCTTTTGGTTAATGCAGTATTGACAGGAACACAAACCTTATATGTTTATAATGTAAGGCATAAATTGCCACGTTAATATGAACTGATGGATGTCCAAAACCACACATAACCTGTGTTAACGACAAACAACTGAATGTCCCTGTAACACAAGGTCCAACCTGCAATGCATATGTCACGAAACAGCTTAAGCTCCTATCACACACAAATGACTCAAGGGCCGACCGCAGCGCAACGCGACTCAAGGTTGTAATGCATTTTTTCATCGATCGTCCCTTGATTCGCCGACAAAGCCTGGACTCTTTAGTGCGCTTGTGAGTCGGGGGGACGTCTCGTCGAGCCTCACAACTTGCCCAAAGTCTTGTCATAGTTGCATTGCAGTCGGGAGTGCCGAACATCGGTCGTGAAGCAGTCTTAGCTCAATTGGATGCATCGTGATGCAGTCGTTGCGTGGAGTGATGCTGTCACCAAAGAGGCAAATATCCATCCTGTTCCTAAAAAGAGGGCAACTTCTGATCCATCAAACTATAGACCAATTGCAATAACTTCCATTCTTGGCAAAGTTTTTGAGACACTAATTAACAAACACATAATCAAGCATCTAGAAATCAATAAATTAATCAATGATTGGCAGTATGGATTTAGACAAGAACGTTCAACTGTAGAGATTCTTTCCCTTCTTACCCATCAGATTAACAATACAATAGACCAACACGGTGAAACACACACAATAGCACTAGATATATCAAAAGCATTTGACAAAGTATGGCACTGGGCCTTATTGTCTAAGATGTCACATTATGGCCTTGCATCACGGGTTCCTGTAATTTCTCCTTACCTTCATAATAGAAAAATACGGGTCATGGTAGATGGTATTTATTCTGTTTCATTCCATAAATGCTGGCATACCTCAGAGATCAGTTTTGGTGCCAACCCTCTTTCTCATTCATATAAATGACCTCCTGTCTGTCACTCACAACCCAATACACTCTTATGCTGATGACTCGACCCTTCATAGTTCTTTTACATTAAGTACCTCCTTTACACAATTTGATATTATAAATTCCCATATAAACAGCAATTTCTCTGGACCAGGACCTTTCTAAAATTAATCAATGGGGACAAACAAATCTGGTCTCATTTAATGCTCAGAAAACTAAATACATTAATTTCTCGAACAGAAAGAATCCCTCAGACTCTCACATAATTTTAAATGATCTCAGTATTCCTGTATCCACTACAATTGATATCATAGGTGTAACTTAAACCCCAACCTAAGCTGGACAGCTTATGTTAAACCCCTGGCTAAAAGTGCTTCACAAAGATTGGGACTTAAGTACAGAGTTCCTGAATTCTTCACTGACGAGCAGATGGCCACAATATAAAAAAGTCATGTGCGTTCTCAGATTGAATAATGTTCACCACTGTGGAGTGGATGTGGAGCGGTTGCATTGAGGCAGTTGGACAAAATTCAAAATAAAGCAATTAGATTAATCAATAATCCTGCCATCACGCAAGACTTTCCTACATTATCAGTGCGTAGAGATCTTCCTTCTTTAGCATTATTTTATAGATATTTTTACCATAAGTGTTCCGACGAACTGGCTTCACTTGTTCCTCCCCTTCACATTTTCTCCTGAAATATTCGGGCAGCTGGGAGCACCCATGAATTCACACTCTCTTCCCCACAATGCAGAACCTCTGCTTATCAAAATCAATTTATCCCTAGAACTACTACTCTCTGGAATTCACTTCCTGGGAGTTGTTTCCCACAAATATTTAATCCACTTCAATTCAAATCGAGTTGTTATAAATATTTTATGAATGGAGGATGCCTTTAGGCACATACTTAATTTTTTTTCCCTTTGTTTTTCCTTCCTCCATTCATTATCTATTAAAAAAAAAAAAACGTTATGACTGCGTGTCCTTCATCAACTGACTAGACACAGGAGAGGTCCATGGTGATGCACTCGGTGTCATTAGTGGTTCAGGTGTGATGCCCCACCCCACCCTGGGTGTCATTGGTGGTCTTGGTGTGATGCCCTGCCCCACACTGGGTGTCATTGGTGGTTCAGGTGTGATGCCCCGCCCCATGGATTGGTCGTGGGGGGGTTGTGGGGGTGTCCTGGGGGGTTGGGGTGCATTTCCCAAACGCGTCACGAAGTCGTCTTGCTTTCGTGGGAGGTCGTATCACGGTTGTGGTTGACAAAAATTCGTTAAATTTCAGATTTGAAGACTCATAGTTCCATCGCCTCGCAGTCACCTCGTGATCTTTTTGCGTTCTTGAGGATATCACGACCGGTCGTGAGACAGTCCTGACGCGGTCGTTAGGCAGTCATGAGCAGAGCAGATTTAGGGCCAGTCGGGAGGCGTGGTAGCCATCTAGGACGCGACCTTGAGTCACGCCGTGGTTGGCCCTTGAGTTGCGTATGTGTGACAGGGGCTTTACAACACAACCAAATGGCTGGCAGGTATACCGAAGTATTGTATGTTATTGATTTGTTGGTGCTTAATGCAGAAGTGTATGCTACTATTAATATGATCAATACCCCATGGATCATTTCATCACTACCTTTGTTTACGTTGGTTAACAATAAGTGGGAGTCGGGGATGAGAAGATAAGGATGGTGCAGGTGGGAGCGAGAATGTATGAGAAAAGACATCATATCTTTCAACAGATGTTGTTCACTTTACTATACTTATCTGTAACATTACATAGAACATAAGCATGTAGACATTAACACATAATACATTAATGGTCTTCTTTCATTTTTGTGCCATTCTCATATGTTTTGGATAAAAGCACAGTAATATACATTAAATATCTTTATTTACTTACCCCTGCTGATTCTGATTGTCTATAAAAACAATCATGACACATTGTAACATCACCAGCTTTGGCCGTTCCACATCTATCCAACAACATTTACACTAGGGATGAGGGAGGGGCGGTAAGTGTGGGGTGTTCGATCGCCTGGTCACTCACTGGCCGCGACTCAGGCTACTAGGGCGGGGGGGGGGGGAAATTAGTGCTTTCGAGTGTACATTTGATCACCTGAACGAGATAGTATTGGCTGCTCATGGACCAAACTTGCTTGTCAAGAAGGAGTGGTATTAGGATATCAGAGTGAACGAAAAGGAAACTGCCGTGCAATCGTTGGGTTGAGCGGAGGGTTATACTGATGCATAGATCAAGCAAGATAAAGCGCCCGACACCAGGGACTGACTTTGAGACCTTTGTCTGCAGTCACAAACAGAGGACTCCCTTGCTGCAAACTTCATGCATCGTATGACAAGTGATGGCATCAAGTCGGCTAGAAAGTTGGCAAAAAAGCTGACCTCTTTTTCAACAGTAATGGATACCCTTGGAAGAACAAGCATCCATCCAAGGAGTCAACAAGCTTCCAGGAAGACAAAAAACGCCATCAACAGCAAAAGAAGCAATACATTCAGCAGAAACCACCGCAGGAGAATGCTCAGCCACAACAAAACCTCAGCCACCAGTATACAAAAGCAGCAGCTGCAAGAACAGGAGCAACAAAAGCAATCAATGCATTATGAAGGTTACCAGAAGAGTCGAGGTAACAAGCATGGATCAAACAGTTGTCGGTGGGATCATCAGAAAAATCAGCACCACCAAAACTGCCGTTGCTCAGTTCACATCAGGATAGTCATCAGGAGTCTTGGCAGATCCAAGCTGGATTGAGGACCAGGTACAAAGCTGGAATGAAGGCACTTGTCAAGCAAATTCCACTGACAGCTCAAATCTTGCAGCCATGGCAATGTCCAGGACAGGAAATCAGTATACAACCCATTAGAGGAGTAGACTGTAGCACCAGTCGAAAAGGGCGGCACTCCCGAGGTGAATAGTAAGCTGGTGACAGGGAGAGCTGGAGTTCCCGTTTCACCAGCCCTCAGGACCTGATCCTGACCATCTCCCTTTGCTGAACATTTTCAGTGCTTTCATTTACACAGAGGATAGGCCAGCATACTCTCTTAATACCTCTACCTTCAACTTTCTGCATCACACTATATGCACATAAGATATCACACCTTCTATTTCCATTCCCTCATAGCAATGGCCGCTGCATTAATTTCATCAAATGAGGTGCATCTCGGATTGTCACCACTGGCAGGGTAGGGCTGGTGGCACAGGGTCCTCCTGGTCGCCATCAAGTGACTGTGCCGGCAGTAACTGTTGCATATTCTGTTCATGCTCATCAACGGAGAAGTGCAGGTGTCGCCTTATTCTTCACCAACATCCGTGGTCTCAGTATCAATTTGAATTCAGTTCATTTTTTCCTACAATCCATATCCCCTCTAGTTCTATTACTCACAGAACCCCAAGTCTCTCCCTTTATTGAAGTATCCCGATTTTGTTCTCCTGGGTACCATCTCCTCACAAACTTCCATAACAAGGGTGGCACCTGTTGTTATATCAAATCTGAATTTGCAGTTGACACTGTTTTAAACTTCGCTTCAACTAATTTTGATTACTCATTGTAGAGACTAAATTATCTAAATATTACCAAATATATGTGTAGTCTATTGCTCCCCCAGTGCATCTTCAGAACCCAGTGTAGCTGACTCCATATCCCCTCAGTTGAGTAACCTTAACCTTACCATTAGCACCGAAATTACCATTTTTGGTGATTTTAATGTACATAATGTAGAATGGTTATTGCATTCTGCCATGACTGACGATACTAGTCTAGAGTGTGAGTTGTTTACAGAATCATTTAATCTCACGCAGTTGGTAAAACAATCAACCAGATTACCGGTTAATCCTGACCCTAACGCCTATCTCTTGGATCTATTCCTGACAAATAATCCAGATCAATACAGGATAGAAGTATTGTCACCACTTGGATCCTCTGACCACAATCTAATCAAAGCCTCATTAGTCGGCTCCCCCATACCTCCCCATTCTGAACCTGTCAGGGTAACCCAATGGCACTTTGATAGGGCCAACTGGGATGGATTTAGAAATTAATTTGCTGACATTCCATGGCAGTCTTTCTTCTCTAGTGATGTCAGTTCTACCCAGTCACACATTAATTAGTTAATACAACCTGTTATGAAACTGTTCATACGAAGTCAACAGTTCACTAAAAGATTTAACTCTCCAAAATGGTTTGATAGCAGCTGTGCCAGAGCAACGGCCCAAAAGGCGTCAGCATATAATAAATCTTAATTAAAATCAAAAACATCTGAATCACTGTCAATTTAAAATAGCTAGAAACCATGCAAAAGCTGTAATAAATCTCGCTAGATCAAACTTTCTTCAAAATCAAGCATCAAAACTACTTGACAAGCCTAATGACAATAGAATACTCTGGTCATATCTAAATTCTTTCAGTAATAAATTTAACAAGTCATCACCCATTTCCTCACTAAAATCTTCAGATGGCAACATTACAAATGACCCGCGTGGGAAAGCGGATATCCTTGCCAGTACATTTGCCAGAAATTCTACCATTGAGGAAGTCAGCCCGAATGGCCCAGTACTAGAACTTGACTCCCCCGAAATTGTTCCACTTAAAATACAAACTAGATACGTAAAATCCATCCTAGACAATTTACCCAGCCAACAAATCAACAGGCCCAGATGGAATACCTCCAATTGTTTTGAAAAAGTACCCCCCAGAACTTGCCTCTGTTCTAGCTAAATTATTCAGACTATGCTTACGTACTTCTACATTCCCTTATTCATGGAAAGAAGTCAATATCCGCCCATTTCCAAAGAAAGGAAGTTCCTCTGACCCCTTTGATTACAGACCCATAGCTATCACCTCTTCTCTTGGTAAAGTATTTGAAATTGTAATTAATAAGCAGAAAATTAAACACCATGAATCCAACAATTAGTGCTAGACAATATGGTTTTTGCCACGAAAGATCCACCATTGATATACTCAATCTCCTGACTCATATCATCCATCAATCAACTGACCTACATGGAGAAACTCATGCAGCCGCCCTTGATATTTCTAAAGCTTTCAGCAGAGTGTGGCACCGTTCCCTGCCATCCAAACTCCCTTGCTATGGACTAATGTCTTTTGTTCCTCTGATTTCCTCATATCCCAGGAACAGAAAAATAAGAGTAAAAGTAAATGATGTATATTCCAATTTCCACTTAATTAACGCCAACATGCCACAAGGATCAGCTCTGGCACCAACCCTATTCCTGGTTCATATTAATGATCTCTTATCTGTCACCCTCAGTCCCATCCATTCATATGCAGATGACTCAACACTTAACTGTTCATTCACACTCAAACACCCATTTACAAAGTTTAATATCTCTAACTCTCAACTTAGTACAGCCATCTCCATAAATCAAGACTTACCTGAGATAACTAAGTGGGGACAAAATAACCATGTCTCATTTAATGCTAGTAAAACCATATATATATACAATTTACTAACAGACAGATATTGCCAGATTCGTATAATACCTTCAGTGCTACTAATATTCCCATCTCCAAAAGTATTGAAATTCTCGGTGTTTAATTAACAATGTCTTCAGCTGGACCTATCAGATCACTTGCTAAAACCGCCTCAGAGAAACTTAGATTATTGTACAGAGTCCGTAACTTCTTCACTGACGAGCAGTTAGCTATAATTCATAAGAGTCACGTGTGCTCTCAACTAGTATACTGCTCACCCTTGTGGAATGGATGTGGAGAGGTTGCACTAAAATAACTAGACAAAATTCAGAACAAAGCAGTTGGAATTACTAATAACCCTGCTGTTATGAATAAACTTACTTCCTTACAAGTAAGAAGGAATGTTACCTCCCTTGCATTATTTTACAGATACTTTAACGGCAAATGCTCAGACGAAACCTCTCCATGCCTTCCCTGTGCTACACGGACATCTGGTAGCGCTCATGACTGGAATGTCACACAGCCATATTGCAGAACTTCTGCCTATCAGAATTCTTTTATTCCTCGAGCTGCATCTCTCTGGAACTCGCTTCCCCGGAGTTGTTTCCCTCCAAACTTCAACCTACAGCTGTTCAAGTCCAACTGTTACATATTTTTCATGAATGGAGGACGCCAGTAATCTCGTGCATGGATTATTATTCTTTTTATTCATTTGTTTCTCCTTCCTTGTGATAGGTGAGGGCGTTCACCATCCACTCACTCAGTGTAGTGCTGCTGTCAGGTGTCAACCCTTTCCTCTTCTCCATCCTTCTTTCCCTCCATCCTCTTCTGTCCTTGTTTCCTTCATTCTTTCGTCGTCCTTTGCCTACGGGTGACTTTACACTCCCTCTTCTGTCTTTCTTTCCTTCATTCTCTCCTCTTCTGCCTGTGAGTGACTCTAAACTGAGTGACAAGCCAATTAGTTTCCTGCACACCAGGGAACCATTTACTACACTGGGTGGTAACCATAAAACCAAATATTGGCGCCTGGTGGTTTAGTGGGTAATTACGGAACTCCAATCAGATTGAGCCGGTGAAGGTTTATATCCAAGGGATGGTTGGGGTTCATTGCTCACATAATGCCACTTAGGGATGAGTAAGGCTGGTTACTCATCTTAAATGTCAGAACCAACTTGCCTAGCCCCGGGTCCCTACGCTCCTCTGTGGGGCGACACAGGATTGGATGATGGATGGATGGATGGTTTTTCCTTCCTCTGTTGCTATTCAAAAAACTAAACTGACTAATTATACCACTTGCTGCTTCCACAGACCTCTCAAAGGCCCACTCTACTATACATTCCTTATCCAACCACAGCCTGTAAGAGGCGCAACAGAGGTGGTCATTGGGAACAATTGTTGATGTTCGGGGACCATAGTGAGGGATACCCTGGTGGCACTACGCTAATAAATGGGCAAACAAGTACATATTTCAGTGACAGATGGTTCTGCTAAATTGTTCCATTTGGCTTATGTTGAGGTAGACTTCATATATTTCTCAGGCTAGATCACTGCTGTGGGGTGGAGTTGTATGGGAAAAGGAAGGAATTAGATGATGCATAGGTGGATAAAACTTTCGATGACAATCGTCGTAATTACATTATGTAGTTGTTTTTAGAGGTGAAATGCATAGCAAAAAATTGACTAAAGCAACTAGTTGGTTTTATTGTTGCATTCGAATCATTTGACTATATGATGAGATGTAACCGGACATCACCTGGTATTTGGATAATTTTCAGGTCGTTATCGGCTTTAGTATAACAGTGATGGTGCAGGATCCAGTATTAGTTACCGTACCCCACGTTCTGTACCATTATTATAATTTACAAACAAAAAATGAATGATATGCACAACATTTTTCAAGAAAAGCATGGTCTCTTAAACTCAATGGAAACCTACTATTCTGGGTTCAGTAAGCCTGTCAGTAATCACGAAACACTAAGAGACGCTCTTCATTCATGGAATTTTTATTACTTAACATTGTAAACACAGCGAGGGATGTCAAATGTCTCCAGCAGTATTAAGGGATTCCTGCTTTCAACAACCACACACACACACACACACACACACACACACTGTACTGTCACCTCTGCAATCCAGACTTTTACATGGTCAAAAGGGGAAGAAATCAAGTCACTATTGATGACCACTGTGTGCTGGAACGGCCGGGAACTCAGATTGATGGAGACTCTTACCACTAGCGGCCTCTTCGGTTGCGTTTATTATATTTCAAGTGGTAAAGTTAAGAATGGTAGCATGCCAAAATGACAGGGCCAGTCTCCAACTAGGCCAACCCAAGCCCGAACTTCGCAATTTCCCAAAATGCATCTAAGGTTTCACAGGAACAAACTACTAGCTAAGCTCTATACAACCAGTTCTCAAGGGTTATACAAACAATGAAGTTCGAGTGGGAGCAAATGTGTATTAACAAGACCAAAAGGTAGAAATCTTCCCAAGCTAATTGCTTTACAGATTAAACCTGAATCAGTTGGCACGTTATTCAATATATATATATATATATATATATATATATATATATATATATATATATATATATATATATATATATACATATATATATATATATATATATATATATATATATATATATATATATATACATATATATATATATATATATATATATATATATATATATATATATATATATATATATATTATTGTTACATAGCCTATGATTTCATCATCCTTTGTATAATTCTAACGTACAGTATGCTGCATGTTTGATCACGATTCGCCTGGTGGCTTCCATAGTGACCAAGCTTCCGTGTTCTACCTCACTCCCTCCTTCTCCTCCCTTATAGTAGAGTAATTCGTTCTTTCTGTTGTTCAGAGCAGGAGTGTCAACTCTTTGTCCCCTATGGCTTCATTTGCGCGTCCTTCTTACAAGTTGTATCAAGCTCTGCCACCAGCTATATAATGAGCTCAGTCTTTGCATTATTGGCCACTTAGATCTAATCCTCATATTGTTCACATCTCTGTCCTCCCCTGTACAGTTCCTATTATTTTTGTGAGTGCTCTGGAAGTCTCCAACCATCTAGCTGCTGTGTAATTTGAGTATAAGTGTTATTGCATTTTTTCTTGTACTGTATAGCATAGGGTGTTAATTCGTAGGCCTGGTGTGGTTTTTGTGATAAATGTAGAGTTTTTTTATGTCAGCCATTATTAATAATATTTTGTATCTGTAATGATATATGTTGCATTAACTGAGCATTATCCGGTTTTCTCATTTTATCAGGGCTGACTTAGATAAATTTACTCTTGCTAATTTCATGTTAATAGAGGCTATTGCAGTTAACCATATATTTAACCTGTTTATTTGCCATTACATTATCCTTATGAGTCCTGAATGTTTTGTTGTTAGTTTGTGCATTAAACTTTAACTTGTAATTTTACCCAACTCTTTTGTTTTGAACCTGGAACTTTGCGGGACAGTAGTGATTTTGGTGTTCTCACTTGAAGTGTTCATTATCTATCTCTGTTCCGTAACATAAATTTGGCGACCTCTTATCAGGATATTCAGGATATTATCATAAGGATATTGCATGATATTTTGTGACCATGATTTATTCATGATGTCTACAATTACTACGCTGGATGAAGCCAAAGATTTTTTGTCAAATGTGCAAACAGTGTGTGATGTGGAAAACAGAACAAAGAATGAACTTAGGCTTGTTGCTCAACAGTTGGGAATTGCTGTTCGCTCTCATCATTCTAAAGATCAAATTGTTGACATGATTAATAAAAGCTTGTTTAATGTAACTCCTCAAGATGAGCAAACGCAGATTGAAATAGCTAAGTTACAGCTAGCCCTGCAGGAGGCTCGTGCTAAGGAGGCTGAATCTCAGGCTCGTATTCAGGAGGCACAGGCACAAATCGAAATTGCTAGGATTCAGGCAGACCATGAGTATCGCATGAAACAAAGTGGAACTGGATCATCTAGCTTTGATGATTTTGATGTGGCTAAAAATATTAAACTTGTCCCTCCTTTTAATGAATCTGATTTAACAAAGTATTTTCAGTTGTTTGAGAGGGTAGCTACAGGTTTTAATTGGCCCAAAAAGTATTGGCCAGTACTCCTTCAAACTGTTCTCACCGGCAAAGCTCAAGTAACTTATGCATCTTTCCTCAGGATCAATCTGATAATTATGATGTAGTTAAGAGCTTGATTCTTAAGGCCTATGAGCTTGTTCCTGAAGCTTATAGAGTAAAATTTAGGACAACTTATAAGCAAGATAAGCAATCCCATGTTGAGTATGCAAAAATCAAAGAAGATCTGTTAGAGCAGTGGTTAAATTCTAAGAATGTGGATTCTGATTTTGGTAAATTTAAGCAGATGATTTTGCTGGAGGACTTCAAAAGGTGTATTTATAAAGATGTAAGCCTATATCTTGATGAGAAAAGAATAGATAATTTGTCTGATGCTGCAGTTTTAGCTGATGAATATGTTCTCACTCACAAGAGATATTCTAAAGAAAAAAGGAAAGCTGAGAGTAAGTACGTTGCCTCTACTCAGAGTACAGGTAACAGGAAAGAGAATAAAGATGATGTTTCTCAGGAAGTAAATACCAGCTCCACCTCTAGATTTCAGAAAAGTAAATGTACTTATTGTAGTAAGCTTGGTCATACTACGGAGAAATGTTTCAGGAGACAGCGTGATGTGAACAAAAAAGTCTTTAAATATTCAGTCAATTGGTCTAGTGTCCACCCTTGAGAGTTCCCAGAATTCTTTAACCGAGTTAACTGAACCTGCTTTGAGGGGTAAATTAAATTCTCATGATGAAGCTCCTCTTTTGAGCAGTAACATGGGTGACACTCTCAAGAGTTCATGTGCTAAATTCCTGTCTGATGGTTTTGTCAGTCCTCTGGACAGTAATGACAGGAAATCAGTTAAAATATATCGTGATACAGGTGCTTGCCAATCCCTTATGCTGACCAGTGTCCTAGGCTCTAATGTTAATTCCTCTGATTAAACTGTAATCTTACAAGATGTAGGGAATAATTACTTCTCTGTCCCTCTGTCCAGAATGAATTTAGAGTCTGGTTTTCTTAATGGTTCCGTTATGGTTGGGTTGGTTGAGACACTCCCAACGTCAGGTGTAACTTTCTTACTTGGAAATGATATTGGTGGAAGTCAGGTGTGTCCAGCTCCTCAGTTGTCTAGTGAACCAGTGACTGCGACCCAGGATTGTGATGTCCCTGATGTATTCTCTGCATGTGCTGTCACTAGGGCTAAGTCTAAACTTACTGGTGACTTAGAGGATAATGATGATGATGATGTTATCCTAGCTGACACTTTTCTTGCTAATTTGGACCACTCACCAGATGAGGCAGTACCCCGTAGTATTGATAATTTGTCTCGTCAAGAGTTGGTTGAGTTGCAGGTTGCTGACCCTGAGTTGAAGGGTCTAGCTAACTCTGCTTGCAGTGAGGAAGAGTCAGCTGGTGCTTCTACTTGTTATTATATAAAGTCAGGAGTACTTATGAGGAAGTGGAGACCCCCAACAGTATCAGCCGACTGTGAATGGAAGGTTGTACATCAAGTTGTCATCCCTCGTGTTTGTAGGCAGGATATCATTAGAGTGGCTCATGATTCCAGTTTGGCAGGACACCTTGGAGTGAGGAAGACTGTGGCACGCATTTTGAAACACTTCTACTGGCCAGGTATCTTCAGAGATGTTTCCTGGTATTGTAAGTCTTGTCACACCTGTCAAGTTGTGGGGAAGTGTAATCAAACCGAAAAGGTTGCACCTCTAGTTCCCATTCGTCCTTTTGAGGCGCCATTCACCCGTGTGTTGGTGGATATTGTGGGCCCTCCTCCTAAGACTTCTTCAAGATTTTCTTATGTGTTGACCCTGATTGATATGGCTACTCGTTATCCTGAAGCCATTCCACTTAGAAATATCTCAGCAAAGAACGTAGTTAAGGAAATGCTAGGGTTCTTCACAAAGTTTGGTCTGCCCAAGGAGGTACAGTCAGACCGGGGAAGTAATTTCATGTCTAATGTTTTCAAGCAGTCTCTGAAAGAGTTGGGCATCACCCAGATCACGTCTTCAGCTTACCATCCCCAGACCCAAGGAGCGTTGGAGAGATATCATCAAACACTCAAATCGATGCTCAGGAAATACTATTTGGAACATCAGAAAGATTGAGATAAAGGTCTTCCATTTGTTGTATTTACCGCAAGAGAATCTCCAAATGAATCACTGGGCTTCTCACCCTTTGAACTACTGTTTGGCCATGAAGTAAGAGGACCCCTTAAGCTACTCAAGGAATGCTGGCTGTCGGAGGAAGATGACGTCAACCTGCTGGAGTATGTGATGAAGTTCAAAGAACGGCTGTCCACTGCTTTACAGCTGGTGAGAGAGAATTTAGGAGCTGCTCAGGAGAAGATGAAGACTTGGTATGATAAGAAGTCCAGGTTACGCCACTTTCAGCCAGGAGATCAGGTTTTGATTCTGCTACCAGTGCATGGGCAACCTCTTCAAGCCAAGTTTAGTGGTCCTTATTTCGTGGAGAAGAAATTCAGTGATGTCAACTATGTCATCGCCACACCAGATCGTAGAAAGAACAAGCAACTTTGTCACATCAACATGCTAAAGTTATATCACACGCAGGACGAAAATAACCCAGTCTGCACTGTAGCTATTCCACCCGAGTCTGCAAGTGAAGTTCTCCCATGCAGCATGAGCCTGAGTGATAGTTTGGGGAAGAATCCTGATATCATGAATGATCTCCAGACTAAGCTTTCTCATCTAGCTCCCGAGGAAAGGCAGGAGTTTTCGGCATTACTGCAGGAGTATTTGCAAGTGTTCCATGCCACTCCAGGAAGAACCACTGTGTTGATGCATGATGTCGATGTTGGAGACGCAAAGCCAATTAAACTGCCTCCTTACCGTGTGAACCCAGTGAAAGTTCCTCTCATCCAGAAGGAGCTTGGCTACCTGTTGGACCACAAGATGATTGAGCCCTGTCAGAGCGAGTGGAGTTCTCCTGTCACTCTAGTCCCTCAGCCAGGTGGGTCACAGCGGCTTTGCATTGACTACAGACGTGTTAATCAGATAACCAAAACAGACACTTACCCTCTCCCTCGTGTGGAAGATTCCATAGACAAGATCGGAAAGGCTAGGTACATAAGTAAGTTTGATTTGTTAATGGGATACTGGCAAGTACCTATGACTGAACGTGCTAGGGAGATCTCATGTTTTGTAACACTAGGAAAGACTTTTGCATGTTCTGTAATGCCATATGGTATGAAGAATGCACCAGCCACTTTTCAGAAGCTCATGAATGTTGTAACAGAGGGTTTGGCAGGGTGTGTTGTTTATATTGATGATGTATTAATCTTCAGTGACAACTGGAAAGATCACCTATGCCATGTCAGTAAATTTCTTGAGCGTTTGGTTCAGGCTAATCTTGTAGCTAATTTATCAAAGTGTGAGTTTGGTCAAGCTAAAGTTCAGTACCTTGGGTACGTAATTGGTGATGGACATGTTGTACCACCAGGAGCTAAGGTTCAGGTAATAATTGATCTTCCCAGACCTAAAAGTAGGAAAGAGCTACAAAGATTTTTGAGAATGGTAGGTTATTACAGGAGATTTGTTCTTAACTTTTCAATTCTTGTATCACCACTTACAGACCTACTGAAAAAGGGAGTTAAATTTATCTGGGCCGATAACTGTGAATCCTCTTTCAGTAAACTTAAAGCTATCCTATTAAGTCAGCCAGTGCTCGCTACTCCAAATTTTGCTAAGCCTTTTAAGATTGCTGTTGACGCAAGTGATACAGTAGCTGGGGCTGTTTTGCTGCAAGAGGATGATCAGGGTATTGAACACCCTGTATCTTATTACAGTAAGAAGTTCACTCCACCTCAAAAGAACTACTCAACTATTGAGAAAGAGCTTTTGACTTTGATTTTGGGTTTACAGCATTTTTCATTTTATTTGTGTTCTGGTTTTGACCCCATAGTCATTTATACCGATCATAACCCACTGAAATTCCTTAGTAAGTTTAAAGATAAAAATCAGAGATTGACAAGATGGAGTCTACTTCTTCGGGAGTATTCATTAGACATACAACATGTCAAGGGGAAAGAAAATGTTATTGCAGATTGCTTATCTAGACTTTAGACAGATTGTTTTAGAGTAATAAGAAATTTCCTTTGTAAATTTCTTTTTCTTTGTGGGGAAGTGTTACATAGCCTATGATTTCATCATCCTTTGTATAATTCTAACGTACAGTATGCTGCATGTTTTATCACGACTCGCCTCGTGGCTTCCATAGTGACCAAGCTTCCGTGTTCTACCTCACTCTCCCCTTCTCCTCCCTTATAATAGAGCAAGTCGTTCTTTCTGTTGTTCAGAGCAGGAGTGTCAACTCTTTGTCCCCTATGGCTTCATTTGCGCGTCCTTCTTACAAGTTGTATCAAGCTCTGCCGGCCCCTATATAATGAGCTCTGTCTCTGCATTATTGGCCACTTAGATCTACTCCTCATTTTGTTCACATCTCTGTCCTCCCCTGTACAGTTGTTATTATTTTTGTGAGTGCTCAGGAAGTCTCCAACCATCTAGCTGCTGTGTAGTTTGAGTATGAGTGTGATTACATTTTTTCTTGAATTGTATAGCATGAGGTGTTAATTCGTAGGCCTGGTGAGGTTTTTGTGATTCGTGTGGAGTTTTTAACGTCAACCATTGTTAATAATATTTTGTATCTGTAATAATATATCTTGCATTAACTGAGCATTATCCGGTTTTCTCATTTTATCAGGGTTGACTTAGATAAATTTACTCTTGCTAATTTCGTGTTAATAGAGGCTATTGCAGTTAACCATATATTTAACCTCTTTTTTGCCATTACATTATCCTTATGAGTCCTGAATGTTTAGTTGTTAGTTTGTGCATTAAACTTTAACTTGTAATTTTACCTAACTCTTCTGTTTTGAACCTGGAACTTTGCGGGACAGTAGTGATTTTGGTGTCCTCACTTGAAATGTTCATTATCTATCTCTGTTCCGTAACAATATATGTATATATATATATATATATATATATATATATATATATATATATATATATATATATATATATATATATATATAGTCCTAATATCAAATCCACAAAACTTAGCTCCTTTGTCCCAGCCCAATATGTTTCTTCATAATCGTCCCTCTGAGCACATAGTTCACTGGTCCAGTCCTCTGCCACTCCCGACCTTGATTTCCACACTGGGACCTTGACTCACTCACTGGGACTTCGACCTCCACACTTGGACTTTGACCCACTCTCTGGTACTTTGACCTCCACACTTGGACCCGCTAGAAGTTAATATGTATAATGAATAACTATTCTCCCCAATGCAAGTAATCCCTTCACATGATCAAGAAAGTCTCATAATAAAGAAACACGAGTTACAACACTCGGCATCTCAAGTAATAACAGAATAACACATGGCATTACAGACACATAGATCTGCTCAAAATACTACTTATTGTAGGGATAACATGGAAGAGAAAGTACTATAACAAATACAGTAAGCATAACTTTTAACTCTAACCATGAAAATCATCACTGCATCAATATCATTGTGCCTCACGAAATAACTACATGAACATTAACTCTCAACATAGTCCTAATAAGTACTGAATTGCAAAGTCATGTCAACACATATTAACAATTTACAGTTCCAGGGCACCTGATATTTGGCCCACAAAAAATCACACACTTATCTGAGACTCAAACGGAACTAGCTAGTATTCTCGTATTCTAGTTACACACTAAATAATAATATAAAGTACAGTACACAAATATATGGGAAATACGCCACTATTCAGCTCAAGAATACAGGGGAGGTGAGCGGGAAACTCGGGACTCGCTCCTCCAATGGCTAATGGCGTCTCCGATACACACTTCCTGAGGAACAACACTTGATTCTACCCGAGTCTATTTCTTTATTTCGTCACTATTATCACTCGTGGAGTATCACTTATTCGCGCTTCAACATGTTAAACATCAATAATATCAAATTACTTACAGAATTCCTTGTGGGGGGTGGGGGGAGGATGACGACAGTATCGACCATCCGTCACGTATCACGGCCGGTGTGCGAGTGAAACACGCCAAAACTGCGTGATGGAGAGGGGGGGGGAGACGGCTTACGTTATTTATTTTTTTTATTATTACAGACTCGTGATAGACTCAATGTGATGTCTTTCCCTTTACAATCGATTACCCGAAAAAAATGACATCCTCTAGTTATAATAACTACTCAACAACACCTCTCTCTTTATACCTTTACGTCGAAAAACAATAAAAATCATCATGCCTTACATCACTTTGTGCACGAGTACATTATGCTGAATTACGTGATCAAAGACACATGTTCCTATCTCACTCGAGTTTGTATATCATAAAGAGACTTAATACTAGTAAATTACAGTAGGAAAAAAATGACTTAGCAACTAGGTAACTTAATCTATGTTCTGGTCACGTCCGCATGGTAGCAACTATGCCCCAGCCACACACTCTCGCTCAACCGAACTTTTGGTCATATAAAATGAACTAGATACACTCATTATCACTTCCGGGCACTACATCCGCCCACGGTTAGGGAAGACCAAAAGTTCGATTGACTGGACCTGAACTCCTCAGAAATACCCAGTACCCACGTTTAACAAACTCGGTATGTAAGTTCACCTACTTGACCAGTCCCCCTCAATACTGCTAATTTGGGGTGTTCCACACACTCCTTGCTCGTGAGGGGAAACCAATCTACACGCCTCCAAAACACCAGCCAACTTGTCCTATGCTGCTACTGTGGGATATTACATAAGCTCCATGCTCGAGAACAGTCGGCGGCTATCATGTCTGCAAAAAAAAAAAAAAAAAAATCCTCTACCACGAGTTAAACTTCTCATGCTACTCACGATATGCAACTTACGACGTATGCCACTCACCAGGCATATTACTCACAAGGAGAATGCCCTGCTACAAGGAGAAACTTTGTGCTTTGCTAAGAGTAACACAAGCCGCTCCACTGCGTTCTGTCCAGAGAGACCGAGCAAAACCTACCCACCTCTCCTAGTATGCAAGAGCCCCATAGTTCAACTTCTCCAAGCCCTGTAGAGAAACTGGAAACTTCCCCTCTCTCTCTAAGCAATCCTATACTGCAGTTTGGGTATTACATACACTCAGTGCTCGAGGTTCTCAAAGCAAATAGGAAACCTCCAGGCGGAGACCTTCTGGTAGAACTGCCCCTTACATGTACAATTCCCTAACTGGAAAAAAAAAAAAGTCCTAACTGTGAGAGCTCATTCTCCCTAACTAAGCCTAACAACCTAACCTAAAGAAAAAAAAAAAAGATTCGAGGTAAGGCAAGAACGACGGTTTGTACATCGTGGTGCACTCGATTTGACAAACACGCAGCTTCCACGCCTCATCTCTCCAAGAGCTGGACATACCCTGAACAACTACTTACCCTATTAATCAACCCAAAATTACAACTCATAGGTGCTGGTAAAAAAGATACACAGGTACAGTCTGGAGAGACCTGGAAGGGCATACTTGACTCCATGTTCCCAGCCAGTTAAGGCAAGGACAAGATGTGCTCCGAGAGAAAAAAAAAATGAGCATATACAATATATACACCATACACCCATTATCTACGAGTACGGTAACCTCTCAGGTGGTCTCCAGGATCTTACACTAGGCAGTATCTCTTCCTCTTCCTCACTGGTCAAAAACTTGTGATCCACCGTACTCAATAAGGCATCTCTTTCAACATATCTTTTGAGCTTTTCAGCTGCCCTACTCAAGATGGTGCCATCAAACACATATTCTAACTCATAAGCTCTACCCTGATCGATATCTTTGACGATCTTGTAAGGACCCTGCCATTTTCTATTTAGCTTTGATGCTGTGCCAGTCAAGCACTCTTCGACAAAGATCCAAACTAATTCACCTGCTTCTAGAGAATCATTCCTACGTGCCTCATTTGCCCTGTTAAGGTATCCTGCTGTCATCGGACGTTGTGTCTCTTTGAGTATCTGTTTGACATCTATTTTCTCTACACAGACTTCATCAATAGGCAACTGCAAATCTCCTACCTCACGATTTAGATGACGACCATAAAAGGCAAAGAATGGTGATGTACCTAGGGATGTATGCACTGCTTCATTCAACACTTTCTCAGTGTCGCACAGGTGCATGGGCCACGTATTCGGGTGTTCTTGGCTCAAGATTGCCAGTACTGTCTTTAAGGTCCTATGTGCTCTCTCAATAACTGAATTTCCCCGGGGATGGTAGACAGAATCCTTGCTTAATCCCAGCTTTCCTACAAAAATCTCTAAACTCTGCACTGCTGAATTCTCCTCCGTTGTCCATGATGATTACCTACAGCTTGTCATACCTACAGATGTCCTTTTTAAATTCTTCAGCTACGGCTTTGGTGGATTTTGTACGAAGGGGGTAGATACGTAGGTACCTAGAAAAATGGTCTATCACCGTGAGACAATACCTGTGACCACTTCTACTATTATGCAAATCTATGAGATCTGTCGCAACTCTCTGACCATTATCATCTACTAGTGGCAATTCCTTAAAATGGTGCACAATCTTCCCGTGACCCTTGAACTGCTGACATGACTTGCATGATTTAACAAAATGTCGCACATCGGTCAGTAGAGACAGCCAATAGAAAAACTGCCTTGCCTTGGCTACCATCTTGCGCTCTTCTAGGTGTGAAGGGTTATGAACAATTGAACAGGCAATAGCAACTAAAGACTTGGGTACTACCAGGCACAGTCTAGACTTTTCCATTTCTTCTCTTCGGACATACAGAATCTCCTCGTTCGTTTCGAAAGCGTAAATGGGACGATTACCAGACAACTTCCTGGGTAACTGACCTCCTAAATACTGAATTACCTGCCTCCACCTTGGATCTGCTCTCTGGGCTTCCCGGACCTTGTCCACCGTAAGGGCTAGCCACCGAAATTCTGCATTAGACTGAGTTACATCTGAGGCCTCCTCGATTGCTCCTACTGGTTTACTCAAAGCATCTGGGACATAATGATTCACACCCTTTTTATATCTTATCACAAAATCGTAGTCTCTCATCTCCAACAAATAACGTGACATACGTGGGCATTTAGTCTTTTTCTTAAAGATTGTGGTTAATGGTCTATGATCAGTGATGATGGAAAAGGGTTTGCACTATAAATAGTGACTGAAAAATCTACAGGCACTCACTACTGCCATAGCTTCCTTGTCTGTTACTGAGTATCTTTTTTCTGTCGGGGTAAGTTTCTTTGAAAAGTATCCAATAGGTTTCAGATCTTTCTCACCCTCCAACTGCATAAGAGCTGCACCAATGTGCGAGTCGCTAGCATGTGCGTGTAACTCGAACGGTTTAGTTAAATCTGTCTTTACTAGTACTGGAGCTGACACTAACTTTCGTTTAAGAACTAAGAATACATTCTCACACTCCTCTGACCAATCAAATTTTGCATCCTTCCTGAGCAAATTAGTGAGAGGACTGGCAATGGCAGCAAAGTTAGGAATGTGTTTGCAATAGAAGTTACACATGCCCACAAAGCATCTCACTTCCTAGGCCTTAGTTGGTCGTGACATCTGTTCAATGGCTTCGAGATTCTTACTGTCCGGGTGTACTCCTTTCTCCGACGCTACATGTCCCAAGAACTTAATTCCTCGATTCATGAAAGAGCATTTACTTACATTCAGCTTCATTCCAAACTCGGTCAATCTGCCAAAGGTAATCTTCAGTAGGTCTAGCATCTGATCGAAAGAGTCTGCCCAAATCACAACATCGTCTTGGTAGTTACGGCACCAACCTTCTCTAAGTAAAGAGGCTAACACTTCCTGCATTTTCCTCGTGAAAATAGCTGGACTCACAGACAATCCAAAAGGTAAGTGCTTGTATCTGAACAAATTAACTCCATCAGAAAAAGTTGTCAAGTCTCGAGAGGTTTCATCCAACCAAACCTGGAGGTAGGCGTCTTTCATATTAAGAGTGCAGTAAAACTTTTTCCCAGCATTTTCCTCTACTAATTCATCTAATCGGTGTAGGGGTTGGATATCTATCTTGACCTTTTTATTAAAAGCCCAATAATCAATACACATCCTTTTACTGCCGTCCGGCTTGCTGACTAAGACTATGGGGGCTAAATATGCAGCATTCGATTCCTCAGTCACATCCTTTTCAATCATCTCGTCAATCATCTCAGAAATTATCTTCCTTGCTTGCTCAGGATGCCGGTACAAGGGCATACGCACGGGTTCACGTCGATAGTATCAATGTGGGCTTCAGGTACTTTAAGTGTGCCAATTTCCTTCGGACCAAGAATGAACAGTGCATGATTATCCGATATCAACTCTCTCAATTTGTCCCTCTGTGACTGAGACAAATGTGCCCACTTCAGCTCTCCGAGAATTGAATTAAACACAGCATGTCGGTCACTCCCATCCTGTGCCTGATCCATGTGCGGTAACAAAGCATTATCTATCCGAACTACTGGTGCCACAAGGTCACCTTCTGCCTCGCCTACTGGTTGCACTAAAGTGGACTTCTTTCCTGTTCCTTGGGGCTAAGATAAGTAATATTCGAGTCATCAGCAACATGGTACGTCCCCAACACTTGTCCTGGGTTTAGCTTCACTGGTCCTTTGGTTACATTGGCAATGGGTAAATGCCATGTCCCATTCTCACTAACTCTCACACAACAATTTGGTGTTAATGAAGCTTTACCCCTGGCCTCTGAAATTTACTAACATGTAAGACATCTCCGGATTTTCTGTCTTTTAAAGCAATGGGTACTAACATCAATGTCTGTGCAGGTATCACGGTCCTACACTTCACTTGTACTAGCTCTCCTTCTGCCTTTCTCGTATGGTTAGTCTGGAATTTTATTCTGTTCACTGTCTGGCAAAGCTTATTTCGGACCTCGTACTGCTGACCACCCCAATGCATCACCTGACCTTCTCCGTCCCAAGTGAAAATCACTCTACCAAATAAGTCCGCACCCATGAGCACTTCGGTTGACAAATAATAGTCTGGGACCACTACAAATCGCTGCACTATGCTTCTCTAGGGGGCAATATGCACTACCGACGAAACCTGGCCAATAACAGTTAACTTATGGTTGGATACTGGATGCAATGAATGTAGGCACTTGCTAATCTTTAATCCTAATCTATTTGTTGTACTTTCTTTCATCAATGTTGCTACACTACCAGTATCTACAAAAGCTGAAACCTGATAGCCCCAAAATCAAGCGTATCACTGAAGTGTCTACTTCACCTCGAACTTTTCGAACTTCCTCCACCTCAGTATCTGAGAGGTTTTGACAGCCCTCATTCTTTTCTACATCCTGTACGTTACACATGACATAACTGGCAGCCTGCATTACCTCAGGGGCCTCTAGTCATTCCCTAGGTGGTTGGGAGTCTGCATATAACTGAGAATCCTGCTGTGGGAGGGAACTAACTGTTGTGGGAGGTGTACTTGACATGCTTCTCTCCTGTTTTCTACTCAAGTCTACCAGGGCATCCCTCATGTCCCCTTCTAGAGATTGCTTTCAAGCAATCAAAACAACTTTCTCGCTCTGGTTTCCTTGGACAGTTCGCCCTGTCATGTTTACTGCAATTTGAACACCACCCACAAGGCCACATTGTAGGTCTAGGTTTAAAGGATACCTGACGTATGGGTACTTCAGTCACTGGTTGTGCATTGTCACTAACAACTGGAGGTGTGATTCTTGTAGGGGTTGGAACATAATTATCAACAGGCCTCTGTTCATCCACAACTTTTGCCACTCTATGCCACTGTCTATAACCCCCCCTCTCTCTCTCTAATTCTGAAATAAAGGTCTCCTCCATTCCTAGATCTTTAAACAACTCTAATCGCTCCCTGACTTCCTGTGGTACATTATGTAGCATAGCTTTCTTCCACAACTGCTCTACATTGGGAGGGTTAATATGGGGATGTTCTCTACAAATTGCCCAAAAGTTACTCTTGAACTGTCTAACAAATCTCTTAGGTGGATCCTCAAAGTTATACTCCATTTGGGCAAGCTCATGGAATGTATCAGCGATCCCTTCGGGACCTCTGAACAAAAGCTGCAACAATGTCTTACTGTCCCCATAAGTACCACCTGCCTCACATAAGCTTAACTTACCCTGAACATATGTACGCAACTCTGTGTCCATATGGGTGAGCGCTACAGCCTTCCGGTATTCTAAGTTAGCAGTCACTGACTCCACCTGCATTAGAAAGTGATCCACCAGGATCCTAGTATGAAGACCATACATTTCACTCATCCTTGGAACGTCAACATCCTTGCACTCTTGTACTACCGAATTTCCCTGATAGCTCTGCATACCTCCTACAGACAAATTTGACCACTGTAGAGTTGACTTCCTAAATGGATTTCCAGACTTTATGGGGGTAGATCGTGATGAGCCTCCAACCTTGGTCGGGGTGAGTCTGGGTGGGCCTAACATCTCCAAAGCTCTAATACGCTCAAAACACTCATCAATTGTGGAGGGTTCCTGCTTCACACCTACTCCCTCAGGCATTTCAGTTTCAAGGTCGATTAATATTTCTGCACGGGACTCCATCATGAAATATACAAATGTGAGCAACCCCAGGAGGTGAATGCTCAACTGTAACTTGAGCAACCCCAGAGGTGAATGCTCAACTGCAACTTGAGCAACCTCAGAAGGTGAATGCTCAACTGCAACACCAAAATAGTACACACTACAAATACACATACCTTATAATTCTACATATAATGCCAAGTACATATACCTTTGAGAACTCGGGGATGTGCTATTATCATAATTAGATGTAATGACAATCTAAATAACCTCTCACTTATTGCTTACAAGTTAAATTACCCTCACATTAACAGGTCATCCCACCGCTGCCACCACTTGTACTGTCACCTCTGCAATCCAGACTTTTACATGGTCAAAAGGGACAGAAATCAAGTCACTATTGATGACCACTGTGTGCTGGAACGGTCGGGAACTCAGATTGATGGAGACTCTCTCCCATTAGTGGCCTCTTTGGTTGCGTTTACTATATTTCAAGTGGTAAAGTTAAGAATGGAAGCATGCCAAAATGACAGGGCCAGTCTCCAACCAGGCCAACCCAAGCCCGACCTTCGCAATTTCCCAAAATGCATCTAAGGTTTCACAGGAACAAACTACTAGCTAAGCTCTATACCACCAGTTCTCAAGGGTTATACAAACAATAAAGTTCGAGTGGGAGGAAATGTGTATTAACAAGACTAAAGGTAGAAATCTTCCCCAGCTACTTGCTTTACAGATTAAACCTGAATCAGTTGGCATGTTATTCAATATTATATATATATATATATATATATATATATATATATATATATATATATATATATATATATATATATGGTCTTAATATCAAATCCACAAAACTTAGCTCCTTTGTCCCAGCCCAATATGTTTCTTCATAATCGTCCCTCTGAGCACATAGTTCACTGGTCCAGTCCTCTGCCACTCCCGACCTTGATTTCCACACTGGGACCTTGACTCACTCACTGGGACTTCGACCTCCACACTTGGTCTCTGACCCTCGCAATGGTACTTCGACCTCCACACTTGGACCCGCTAGAAGTTAATATGTATAATGAATAAATATTCTCCCCAATGCAAGTAAATCCCTTCACATGATCAAGAAAGTCTCACAATAAAGAAACATGAGTTACAACACTCAGCATCTCTTACTTAACAGAATAACACATGGCATTACAGACACATAGATCTGCTCAAAATACTACTTATTGTAGGGATAACATGGAAGAGAAAGTACTATAACAAATACAGTAAGCATAACTTTTAACTCTAACCATGAAAATCATCACTGCATCAATATCATTGTGCCTCACGAAATAACTACATGAACATTAACTCTCAACATAGTCCTAATAAGTACTGAATTGTAAAGTCATGTCAACACATATTAACAATTTACAGTTCCAGGGCACCTGATATTTGGCCCACAAAAAATCACACACTTATCTGAGACTCAAACGGAACTAGCTAGTATTCTCGTATTCTAGTTACACACTAAATAATAATATAAAGTACAGTACACAAATATATGGGAAATACGCCACTATTCAGCTCAAGAATACAGGGGAGGTGAGCGGGAAACTCGGGACTCGCTCTTCCAGTGGCTAATGGCGTCTCCGATACACACTTCCTGAGGAACAACACTTGATTCTACCCGAGGCTATTTCTTTATTTCTTCACTATTATCACTCGTGGAGTATCACTTATTCGTGCTTCAACATGTTAAACATCAATAATATCAAATTACTTACAGAATTCCTTGTGGGGGGGGGGGATGACGACAGTATCGACCATCCGTCACGTATCACGGCCGGTGTGCGAGTGAAACACGCCAAAACTGCGTGATGGAGAGGGGGGGGGGAGATGGCTTACGTTATTTAATTTTTTTATTATTACAGACTCGTGATAGACTCAATGTGATGTCTTTCCCTTTACAATCGATTACCCGAAAAAAATGACATCCTCTAGTTATAATAACTACTCAACAACACCTCTCTCTTTATACCTTTATGTCGAAAAACAATATAAATCATCGTGCCTTACATCACTTTGTGCACGAGTACATTATGCTGAATTACGTGATCAAAGACACATGTTCCTATCTCACTCGAGTTTTTATATCATAAAGAGACTTAATACTAGTAAATTACAGTAGGAAAAAAATGACTTAGCAACTAGGTAACTTAATCTATGTTCTGGTCACGTCCGCATGGTAGCAACTATGCCCAGCCACACACTCTCGCTCAACCGAACTTTTGGTCATATAAAATGAACTAAATTCACTCATCATCACTTCCGGGCACTACAACACACACACACACACACACACACACACACACACACACACACATATATATATATATATATATATATATATATAATATACGCGTATATAATGTCAGTGGGGGCGCCCATCATCCACTCACTCAGTGTATTGATATTCTATTTCAAGGTAACTCTACATTGAGTGGGCAGCTAAATGATTTCCGGTAAACCAGGAAATCATTAATACGCTGGGTGGTAACCTTATAACCAACCAACACCTATTCACTATGTATCAACAAGTGGGTTAGCGGAGGGTTACTGCCCCTCTCTGGAAAACAATTATCTAAACATACAAACAAAATGCCTCGTACCGGGAGAGACCCTCAGGTGACGACCAAGTACCGGACAAAGTACATGGTACAGATTGCAATGAGGAATGTAAGGTGTACGAATAATGAGGTGGAAGATAGAGAGATGGTCAAAGTGCTTGAGGGTCCAAAGTGGACATAGGTCGATTGACTGAAACTAAATGAAGAGGAGTGAGTGGGAGTATGGATGAGGTATATGCACTGGAGTGGTGAGAATGAGAAGGCAAAAGAGGGTGTACGTATTGTTGTGTGCAAAAGGTGGAAGGAGAATATACTGTAAGAAAGTATGGATCAGTTGGTTCAAGGACTGTGTGGGTAAGACTGAAAGTGGGAATACAAACGTGAGCGGTTGAGTGTGTGTACGCGCCAATGCAATATCGTGCAAGCTGAGTTAAAGACGAGTTCTGGACAAATGTGGAAACTTGCATGGAAAAGTATAAGAGGAATGAGAGGGTCTTTTTGATTGGATATATTAATGGAAAAGTAGGGAATGTAAAGGTGGATGGAATGGTTAATGAGAGAGGTGTGCCTGCAGAAGTGGATGAGAATGGGAGTGCTCTGGTGGACATTTGGGATGGGAGGGGATAGGTGATAGCCAATACCCTCTTAAGGCACAAAATGATCCACAGGTTTACGTGGCAAGTGATGAGAAGGATGCGTGGTGAACTGAATGAGTGGATGGCAATTATTGATTATGTGTGTGTGGATGTGAGAATGAGAAGTTTTGTAATGGATGCAAGAGCATACAGAGGTTTGGGAGTGACTTTCTGATCACCACTTGGTGGTGGTGAAAGACAAGGCCCAAATGCAATGCATAAATAAAAGGAGGAAAGGACAGGAGGAAGTAGTCCATACAATGAGGGTAGAAAGATTGCATGAGGATGGGGAAAAAAAGAAAGAGGCAGAATATAAGAGAGTAATGAAAGGACGATTGGGTAAATTGGTTTGGAGCAGGTGGGGGAGGTGGAAGGTGAGTGAAAGGTATTCACAGAAGAAATCTGTGGAGCATGTGAGGTCGCGTGTGGGATGAAGAGAAGATAGAAGGGGATGCAAGGAACAGCATGGTGGAATGAAGAAGTGAGACAAGTTGTGGTGCAAAAGAAGAAAGTATATAGCGAGTGGATGGGAAGGAGATGCAACGAGGAAGTTGAGAGATGGAAGAGAGAGTTATATATAGAGAGGAAGACAGAGGTAAAAGGGGTAGCAAGAAGAGAGCGGATGAGGAATTTGGAAGGAATTTGAGTGTAAATTGGAGGGAATGTAAGAAAATGTTCTGGAAGTAGGTAAAGGGAGTTGGACTGGGTGATAAAGAAGTTGGTAGGGAAGTGAAAGACACAAATGGTAGATGGCTAGTGAAGAAGGGAGAATAAGTGAGCAGATAGAGAGACCACTTTGAGGCACTGTTAAACACAGAGAAGTAAAGTGATGCGAGTATAAGTGGCTAGGGAATGGGTGGGAAAAGGAGGGAGGTGAGAAGGGAGGTAGAAATCAGTAGGATGGAAGTGGTGGAAGCAATGAAGAAACCCAAAATGGGGAAAACCCCAGGAATTGATGGAGTGTGTGGTGAAATGATCAATCAAGGCAGAGAGGCAGTAGTAGAATGGATATGGAAGATGGGCAGATTGGCCTGGGAGGAAGGTAGAGTCCCGGAGGATTGGAAGTCAGGTATAATTATCCCCCTGTACAAAGTAAAGGGGGAAAAGAAGTGTGTGGTAATCAGAGAGGCATTTGTTTTTTTAATGTAGTAGGAAAAGTATATGGTATGATACTTATTCACAGTTAGGAACCAGCAGAGAAATTAGTTGGAGAAGAACGGGGAGGTTTTCGGAAGGGAAGAGGTTGTGTAGATCAGTTATTTATCCTTAGGTATTTAGTGGAAAACTTTCTAGAGAAGGGAAAGAAGTTGTGTGCAGCCTTCATGGATTTGGAGAAAGCATATGACAGAGTGGATATATAATGAATGTAGAAAATATTGAGAATATATGGAGTAAATGGGAAGCTGTTGAATGCTGTGGAGAGTATGTACCAGGGTGCTAAGGCTGCAGTGTATGTGTGGATGGTGAACTGATTGAATTTTTCTAGCTGAATGTTGGATTGAAATAGGGATGTGACGTGTCTCCATGGTTGTTCAGTCTGTTTACGTATGGGATCATAAAAGAGATACAAGGTAGGGCAGTGGATGTGGAATGGCCCTAATGAGAGAGGACAGTGTTTCGAAACTTCTTGTACTGTTGTTTGCAGATGAATCTGTGCTGTTAAAACCATGGAGAACTGAAAGGTTTTGTGAATGAGTTTGAGAGGGTGTTTATGAAACGGAATCTAAAGGTGAATGTAGACAAGAGTAAAGGTATGGTTTTCGAGATTAGTGAAGTCACTGAAAGCACAGTAAGGATAGATGATAAGGAAATGGAAAATGTGAGTGCATTTAAGTACTTGCGTAGTGTGATGAGCAAGGATGGAAGGTTGGAGGATGAAGCGCTTGAAAGGGTACAACACAGAAGAAATGTCGCTGGTTCTTTGAAAGCAGTGATTAGGAACAGGGAAGTGAGCATGGAAGTAAAAAAAAAGTCACTGCTTGATAATATTGTGATACGAACTCAGAAATATTGAAGCGAAGCTTGGACCTTGTTGGAAGAACACAAATAAATAGTGAGAGTGGCAGAAACAAGTTATTTGAGAGGAGGAAGTGTTGTTACATGGAGAAACCGACTGACAAATGACGAAGTGAACGAGCATTGTGGTGTGGAGGTCGATGTGATAGAAAGTGTTAGGAGAAATACAATGAGGTGATTTGGCCATGTGGAGAGGATGGAGAGTGAAAGACTAACCAGGAGAGTGTATGTGAGTGAAGTGGAGAAGAGGAGAGGCAGGGGGAAGCCGAGGATGAGATGGAGGGATGGAGATGAGAGGTATATTAGAGAGGGGTGCGTGGGCTGGGGGAATGGCAGTGCAATGGTAGGGGACACGGCGACATTCAGGGGATTTGTTTGTGGCCACCCGTTACGGGATTAAGCCGTCTGGCAATGGAATATATATATATATATATATATATATATATATATATATATATATGTACATCTATCTATCTATCTATATATATATATATATATATATATATATATATATATATATATGTACATCTATCTATCTATCTATCTATATATATATGGACCCTCTGTGGTACAGTCGTAAAGTGTGCTTTTTCGTACACTGAAGAACGAAGGTTCGTGCCCCGCCAGGGTAATAAACTTTGGGAGAGCTTTTCTGGCCACGTGCTGCATTGCCGGACACAAGGGGTGTTGTGGTTGAACCAGTGTCGCATACTATAGAGTATGTTTGCACCCAATCGGCTTGCGAGGGCCGTTTACACTTGGTTCACAGACTAAACACACGTCCAAAGCCACTCCAAAATTACAATCACGCTCACAAACATTTCTTACCCTACATACAATCTCTACCAGGCAGACAGCCTAAGCCACTAGGTAGAGATACATTGGCTACTGTATATCGTCCCTGCTTCGGTAGGGATAGGCTGGTCCTGCAGTGGACCTCAACGGCTGCTGCAGATATATATATATATATATATATATATATATATATATATATATATATATATGTGTGTGTGTGTGTGTATGTATGAATGTATTAGTGTATATATGTATATATATCTATATCTGTCTACTTATCTATCTATCTACAGTATATCTATCTATATCTGGCTATCTATCTATCCATCTATCTATCTATCTATCTATCTATCTATCTATATATATATATATATATATATATATATATATATATATATATCATCATCATCCATTTGCGTATCTACTGTAGGACCAGCCTATCCCAACCGAAGTGGGGACAATGCAGCCTATGTATCTCTACCAAGTTCCTTAGGCTGTCTGGTAAAGACTGTATGTAGGGTGAGAAGTGTTTGTGTGATTGTAATGTTGGAGCGGTTTTGGATGTGGAGGTAGTCTGTGAACCAAGTGAAATCGGCCCACGCATGCCGTCTGGGTGCAAGCATACTTTATAATATACGTCACTGGTTCAACCACAGCATCCCTAATGTCTACCAAAGCAGTACGTGGCTGGGTGAATACTCCCAAAGTTTATTATCCTGGCGGGAAGCGAACCCTGGCTTTCCTATGTAAGAAGATACACACTCTACCAAAGAGGCTCCATATATATATATATATATATATATATCAGCCGTGGCTCAGTGGGTTAGAGCGCTCCTCTCTGACCGAAGGGTCGGAGGATCGAATCCACCCACGGGTCATTGATAGCCATCAGGAAGGGCATCCGATCATAAAATGCTACACGTTCCAGTTCAAAAGTCCTCTACCCAGGGGCAACGCCTTAGCCCTTCAGGGATACCAGGCGTAACACCAAGTTATATAATATATATATATATATATATATATATATATATATATATATATATATATATATATATATATATATATGGAGCCTCTGTGGTAAAGTGTGCGTTTTCATACACTGAAGAACGAGGGTTCGCGCCCGGCAAGGGTAATAAACTTTGGGAGCGTTCTTCTGGCCACGTACTGCATTGGTGGACATCAGGGGTGCTGTGGTTGAACCAGTGTTGCATACTATAAAGTATGCTTGCACCCAGTCTTTCGCTGGCCGATTACACTTGGTTCACAGACTACACACACATCCAAAGCCACTCCAACACTACAATACACTTGCAAGCATTTCACACCCTACATACAATCTCTACCAGACAGCCTAAGCCACTTGGTAGAGATACATTGGCTGTATCGCCCCCGCTTCGGTTGGGATAGGCCGGTCCTGCAGTGGACACTCAAACGGCTGATATATCTATATAGATATATAGATATATATATATATATATATATATATATATATATATATATATATATATATATATATATATATATATATATATATATAAAGAAGAAATTACAGCAGTGGAAAGTGAAGAGTCTGAAGTTAAGGGGAACAACAGTGACGAGAAAGTTACAGTAGACAAAAGTAAGGAGCTTGAAGGTAGAGCGAGTTACAGTATGGAACAAGTGGAACAAAAGAAAATGAAGAAACTGAAACTATAACAACTAACAGTGAAAAATAACAGTTACAACACAGGAAAGTCAAGAAACTGATAATAACATGGTATATAGTGGTGAATTTTGCCTGTGGAGTTGGATCGAACCCCCCCCCCAAAAAAAAAAAAAAAAATGGACATAATTCACAGGGTTGAATTCACTTAAGAACGAGACTGACACTGGATGGTACACCGAGATATTGTGAAGATTTCGGCGCTGGCGTTGACAAGGCCTGGACAAATAATACTTCGAGATTGCTGGAATACTGAAGAGGTAAATGAAACTTTTTTTGTTTTGTTTTTTAATCATGTTATGCCACCGGGGGAGAAAGACGACTCACACACCCGTAAGTCTTCACGCTGTAGAGCTGTCTAGGTTCAGCATTTCGTTTCTTGCAACGCTAAGGCTGTTGAGGAATTTTACATGTAAGTTCATTTCCTTCCACTGTAGGAGACACAGGTAATGCATACATATGAATGGCTTCGAGAAAGAGCAGTGAACCAGGGCCGTTGGATGATATTAGGATCGTGGACTGGAGTGTATATATATATATATATATATATATATATATATATATATATATATATATATATATATATATATATATATATATATATATATATATATATATATATATCTTTCTTATCTAACTGTGAAGATGTTATAATTATAACCAATATTATCTCTGTCCAATGAAGACTGTAGGTTTCATAGTATATTATTCTTTGTTTCAGCACATGAATTAGCTGTATAGCAGTTAAAGAGGGCACAGTCTATTGACTTACTTTGTTGGGTGTGGAGGGAATGTCCGTCTTTGATTTGAGCAATGACGTCAGGCATCCTGCCGCCCCGTGTCTCTGGCAGTAGGCAGGTGGCGAGGCCGGCCACCATTGATAGCCCCCCAAAGACAACTGACGTCATCCATGGGAACACTGGCACCTGTGCAGAGGTTGGAACAATGCTGGCATTATTCAAAGAAACACTGGCACAAGGACAGGGAGAGAAACTTTCGGTGGCATCCGAGGAAACACTGGCACCTGCACTTACTGTAGAGTAGGACACTGCAGGAATACGCCACCCTTTAAGGAAGACCCTACCGTCACTTCTACTCTCTGGGGAAGGACCGTGAAGGGAAGGTATAAAGACAACTGCCTGTTACACATAAATACCAAAGCTTCTGCCTTTCCCAGACTGAAGAGGTGTCGAAACTCGGTTTTCATAATGTCCCTTATCAAAGTAGTGTATGGTTCCATGAAAATAATGGTGGCACGTGGATAGGCAAGAGATTTCAGTTGTCCAGCCACTTGTGCCTTTATGTTTCCTGGGCTTTGATTTCACATCAACCGGGGATGCCCAGAAACTTTGGCAGTTTAAGTGTATTGTGCAGTTTTAGACAATATCGCTCCACTTTCTAGCTGAATAATTTTGAAAAACTTCATCCCAAAAAAAGAATCTTAAAAACACATTTACTTTCCTTGTTATTAATTGTAATGAAGGTAATCAATACTAACTCTCCATTTGTATTGAACCTGCATGTCATGTGTGGTTGCGAAAGAAAAGCAACACAAGAATAGAGGGAACAAGCTCTTAGTGCTTGCCCCCGAGACATGTACTGAAACCAAACTTGACATGGACCTGCTCAGACATACAGGGTATGCCCATGCAAAATTTCAGCTCAGTCCACAAAGTGCTATGACCTGGAGAGGGCTCCCAATGTCTGGCGAAAAATCATCGACAAAAGTGTGCATGGGTCTCGCACAATTGACTGCACGCGATTAAAACTTAAACCATCACTGTCAGCTCGTTGTTCCGCATCTTTTGAGGAGTGGCACATCGAAATCCGAGGGGGTCAGAGGTGGACAGACATGCACATGGACAACACATAGTTGCATTGTAACACTGATATAATGTTTGAGACATATTGCTTAAGTGCCGTGAAGACAATGCATAATTACGTTTTTTTTAATGCTTTTTCATCGCATATTCTGCACACAGAAGCAGATTTTATTTTCAGAGAGTAATGAATAAACTCATTGTTAAATGCCTGTGATATGACGTCGTTACTCTCGTCCTGTGAACCAGGTTTCAAGGCATTCTACATAATCTTTAAATCAGAGACAAGTATCCTATATCCGGCCTAAATGCGTATCTGAAGAAGCAATAGATGTCATGTGTTCGTTAATAGCGTTCTGCTGTATGCATGCTGTAACTTTTTTTTTTTTAAATAAACTCTTCAGTTTAAGAGCGCCAGCACATTATGACGGGTCCCTAGCTCACTGAAAAAAAAACCGCTAGTGTCCATAGACCTCATTTACTAGAAGCAAAAGACGACAAGATGTGTGCTCATTCTGGTCAGTCTGCCATTAAGGAGAGAGACTGGCCCGTTTACCAGTATGCCGTTTCAGATGGTGTTACGAACTACACTTAAAACTAGCATCTTTGGATGCTGACTCTTCTAACATACATCCAGAGAATTATAACCTGAACTAAAATCTGGAGCTTTACGCGTCATTTTTGTGATGCTTCAGATGTGCACAATAATAGCCTATTTTATCTCTGGTGAACTGCCCAAATACTGTTTGCGTGTAGTAAACAAACAAACAAACAAAAAAGAGGAATAAAGCGTTCCTTAGTATTGCCGTTATGATGTGGCTCCTCGGCCGCTCAGCACTTGTGTCAGAAGCATCCTCGTTCCTTCTACAGGACAGAAAGGCAGAGTAGTGGCAGAATTATACTTCCATCTTTATTTGAATTATAATTTGTTCTCCATGTGTCTGCGTGATTTAAAATGTTTGTTGTCTATCTGCCACCTCTGGTTAATGTGAGATGATGATGATGATGATGATCATGATCATGATCATGATAAAATGTTGCCACTGTGGCAGAGGAATACAATGAAATATTGCCTATACCAAATGCATATATTTTATGAAGAACAAGAACATGTCTTTCGACTTTTTTTTTTCACAGTGACCATCTTTGGGATTTTTTTTTCCTCATTTCTTCAGGGCAGAACAGAGTGAAATGGATTATTGCAGCGCACTGTCCACCGACCAGGAAGAAGGATTCATGTATCATTTAATACATTACTCGTAAGCAAAAAAAAAAAAAAAAAAAAATCATAGTTATATATCAGCAGTAAGTCTGGGCATCTAAGCCGTCCAGAGTTTTTCTGGATTTCTTTACTAATTTAGCGACTCTGAACTCCGGTCGACAAATGGTATAGATGCAAGATAATGAGAGTTATGGGGTGGAAACTCATGTGTGGCTCTGCTCGTATTTGGTGCAGCTTCATCACATTTCATCAGATTTCCATAGTATATATTTGTGAATATAAACATCAAGTTGGATGTGAATTGTGATAGTGACCTTGAAAATATAAAGGAAGCAGTGTTTCAAGTTCAAGCTGCCTTGACTCTTTACTGCATGTCAGTAATTAAAACAAGAAAGGAAATATTTAACATCCATGGTAACACATATTGCTCGCAACATCCAGAACAAACTTGTGTTTGGTTTTGTTCATGTGTTGTATGTTTTCCTGGACGAAACCTAGCGTAAGAAAAACTATAGCTTCTTGTTGTCTAGTTTGCTGACTGTATTACCGTCACTGATAAGGACATCTGGCCTGAGAAGTGAACTAGAGTGGGAAGAGGTGAGTCTTGTCATGCTGGCAGTTGAAATGACAAATAGTATTACACATTTTAAATGTCCTCAGCAGGATCTCTTCTTCATTGGTATGTAGAAATTTGAAGCGTACTGCAAGTGGTTAACTCTTAGAACACTGAGTTTCAGGCAGCTGAATGGTGAGACATTAACTAAAATACCTAATTTTAACCATTCGTTTTTTAACCAAAGATAGCTCAATTTAAGATACATTCACTTTGAGATGTCTGGACACATTTCGTTGAAAACTCTGTTTCTCAGAGGGAGATACGGGCTGAGGGAGACAATTCCAGAGTTAAATTGAATCATACATGATTTTTTTTTTAAGACAATGAAGAGAGGAAGGAAAAACATAGTAAATAAAAACAAATACTGCATACACTTGATTACAGGTGTCCTCCATACATCAAAAAAGAAATGTAACAGTTGGAGTTGAACTGCTGTACGTTGAAGGTTGAGGGGAAACTATTCTGGGGAGGTGAGCTCCAAGGAGAAGCAGTTCAAGGAATAAAAGAATTTTGATAGGCAGAGGTTCGGCAACATGGCAGTGTGGCAGTCCAGTTGTGAGCGCTGCCAGATACCTGTGTAGCATGGAGGAAGGCGTGGAGAGATTGCACAATGGATGCTGCTTCGTCTGAGCATTTGCCATATACGTATCTGTAACATAATGCAAGATAGACAACATTCCGTCTTACTTGTAAGTGAGTTAGATCATTTGCAGTTGCTGAGTTATTAATCATTCTTAAAGTTTTGTTCTGAATTTTGTCCAGTTGTTTTAGTGCAACCTCTACATCCACCCCACAAGGGTGAGCAATATTCTAGCTGATGTTAAGAAGCGGGAATTGGCAGTTAGGTAGTCCAGATGTTTCTCTGTGTTTCTGGTATTATTCCGTTACATGTCAGAGTTGCCAGTTAGCCTGCTGTGTGTGACTGCAGTTATTCTGCAAGTTATACATAAATTTTTGAGCTCTTTTTCTAATGTTTTATATATGTGATTGTTAAATTATGTAATTTCATTTAAATGTGTATGCTAAATAATTAAGAGTTATACAGTGTAAGAAAAGTCTGGCATGTTTTGGATGTCTCCGAGTTGGTAACTGTTGTAACCGTTGCTCTCTCAGGTATACACTATGGAGTAGTGTATAACACTCTAGAATATTGGATGCTTATATAAGGATGGGGAAGAGATATACGGATGGGGAAGAGACTACTAAGGATTTCAGGGGCAGTGTCCAACTGTTTTTTTTAAATAACGTCTCAACAAAGCGTCGGACAACGATTTAACTTTGGCAGTGCATGTTTGAAACCACGACCTAATTTGTAAAATTATGCTTTTGTACCAAATGTGTATGATTAAGGCATTTATAAGAGTAAATGTAGGGTAAACTTAGCTAAAATCGTCAGAGGCATGTAGCGAGGCTAGCTTCGGTCACGATACAAGCCCCGCCCACAATTCGGAACGTGACGTCGGTGTGACGTAGTAGTAATCACCGACGCAAGTGGCAGTTCTGTCTTTATGTAAGCTGCTTCAGATTCAATGCCTCAGGGTTACTCATATTTCTGAGCTGCGGCTGATTTTTAGAGTGACTGTACATCCCTCCAGACTCCCTATTAGTACATAGTATATGCATTGCCCTCTTACACATATTGTGACGTCAATATGACTTATTCACTTCTGAAGAGTAGTAATCACTGCCTGAGCCGGCGTTCACAATGAACAAGTTTAATAAACCACTGCTCTATGTTACATGCACCGAGCATATAGCAAGGGCCGTATTTTCCATGTAAATGATAAGTAATTTCCTTCGAGTAAATTTTTTTTTTCTGAAACGTTCTTCTCATATAAGGACCATACTGAATCTGTAGTAGGGGTGAAATATTACTTCGGTGTGTGTGTGTGAGAGAGAGAGAGAGAGAGAGAAAGTACAGTATGTGGGGGGGGGGGTTAGAAAGATAGAAATGCCACTTGCGTCGGTGATTACTACTACGTCACACCGACGTCACGTTCCGAATTGTGGGCGGGGATTGTATCGTGACCGAAGCTAGCCTCGCTACATGCCTCTGACGATTTTAGCTAAGTTTACCCTACATTTACTCTTATAAATGCCTTAATCATACACATTTGGTACAAAAGCATAATTTTACAAATTAGGTCGGGGTTTCAAACATGCACTGCCAAAGTTAAATCATTGTCCGACGCTTTGTTGAGACGTTATTTAAAAAAAAAAAAAGTTGGACACTGCCCCTGAAATCCTTAGTAGAGGAGTTTCAGTCAGTCTTCAATTCAGTTTGAGTGTAGTGCCGTGTCAGTGAAGTTTGAATATCATCGGTACTTAGTGAAGTGTTGTTGTCAAGCATTAAGTGTAATTGCAGTGAGTAAAGTTTGTATATCATCGTTACTTGTGAAAACAGTGAAGTGTTGTTGCCAAGCATAAAGTGTAATTGCAGTTAGTAAAGTTTGTATAGCTCTAAAGCCTGCAAAAACAGTGAAGTTGGAAAGCATAAAGTGTCATTATTTGGAAAATAAAGACAGTGAACTTGAGCAGCCAGTGTTTATTTACGACGCCTGAGCTGATCCTGTGTACTGTACACCGAAAGGCTGCCTCTAGGAAGAAAGCTCACTGGGCAATGTCCTTCCAATACTGAACTACTGCTGTTGGAGCCTGTGGGACGGGGACTTAACACTAGTGTCAGGAGTGGGACTGAGTGCTGCAGTGAGTCAAGTCTTCTACATGGAGCAAGGGGATGTGCAGACAATATCCCGAGCTGGGCAGGAGGACGAGGTATCAGTGGCTGCAATCATGAAGCTATTGCAACACAGAAAATGTCCAACTACAAGCACAGAAAAAAGGACTACAGGCAAAAAGTGTCCACTTACAAGCACAAAATGTCCACTTACAAGCACAAAATGTCCACTTACAAGCACAGAGTGAACAACTACAGGCACAATGTCAAGAACAAAAAGAACAATATGAACAACTTCAAGAGGCATTACAGGAGCAACAGAGGGAATTGCAACTAAGGATGCAAATAGAGCTAGATGCTTTCATGGAGGAAATGAAAGAAGAACAGTAACAGCTTAAGGAGGAAGTAGATGCCATGCTAGAACAGCAAAAGTATGAGATATGCAATAATGTGATGGAGTGCAGACAGCATGTAGATGACCAGTTGAAGCAAGTAGATGACCAGTTCAAGCATGTAGATGGCCATTTGAAGATAATTTGTGAGAGAATTGAGGCTGTAGAGAAACATTGCATTGCTGAGCCTCAGGTTAGTATACAGGGAGCATATGAAAAAAGTAGACAGTGTATGGTGGATCTTGACGAATCCCAAGCATGTAAAGTTAGTATTACAGGGTTGAACAATCAGAATGGAGAAGTTTTAAGTCCTGGACTTATATATGATGCCCCAGTTTCTAGGCCTCAAACCAGTGAAGTGCATGGCTATACTGGGGGTCTAATTAAATAGAAACCTCAAGAATTTGATGGCAGAGTATCTTGGGAAGCTTACCGTGCACAGTTTGAGTTACCTGCTGATCAGGATGGTTGGGATGATAGGCAGGGGGCAATGCAGTTTGCTACTAGCCTTAAGGGTGCCGCAGTGGAAATTCTGGGCCAGATGTCAGTAGAGGAGAGGAACAGTTATCAGTCTTTAGTAAAAGTACTGGAGCACAGATACGGGACCAAGTACCAGACAGAAGTTTACAGAGCAAGATTCCAGACCCACGTACGGGCTCAAGGCGAATCCCTACAGCAGCTGGCTCATGACCTGGAGAGTATGGCATACAAGGCGTACCCTGGAGCAGCACCTAACTTGTTGGCTATTCTTCTGAGGGACCAGTTCATCGATGTTCTTGATAGTGTAGAGTTGAAAGTGTAAGTGAAGCAGGCACAACCCAGAAGCATGCAAGAAGCACTAGCCAGGGCTTTAGAATTTGAGTTCTACATCAGCTTCAATACATCCACTTTTCAGGCAGGTAGTAGTGCAGGATTCAAGGCAAGAAAGGGGCACGTACATGAAGTGGAAAATTTTGAAGGAAGGTGCTAGTACTGTTAAAAGCCAGGACAATAAAGAGGACTGCTACAAGTGGATGAGAGAACAGGAGAAGACCAGAGGAGGTTGCTGGTTCTGCAGGAAGCTGGGACACAAGAAGGAGGACTGTTACAAATGGAAGAAGGAGCAAGAACAGAGCAGTGCAAGGAAATCTTCATTTGTAACAAAAGCATGTTGGACATGTAGTGAGGTGGGACACTTTGGTTCTGAGTGTCCAAATTTGAAAAAGGAAGATAACAAGAAGGCTGCAGAAGACCAGAAAGAAGCAGAAAAATAGTGGAGGCTGGTGTTAATGGGCAACCACCAGCTAGCATTTCCCAGGTATCCCCACCATCGAGAAAATGCAAGATAACTGCAATCGACAGTGTGTAAATAGATGGAAGAATAGATGGAAAGAAGTGTTCCCTGGTAATTGATTCAGCCTCAGAGCAGACTTTTGCGAGGCCTGATGTGTTACATCATTGGTATCTGCCTGAGCCATCAATACAATTGTGAGGCATAACTGGACACCACGCAGAACTGAGGGGACATTTGGATGTCCGGACTGAACTGGCAGGGCAAGAGGCCACGCTTTCATTCTATGTAGCCAAAATGGAGGATCCTTGCCTTCTTGGTCTAGACTATCTGATGTCCATGGGATGTAAGCTAGACTTCTGATCCATGAAGTTGAAGGTTCGAGGAAAGTCGATTCCTGTCACAGCAGTGAGACGTACCAATTCTGGTGGTGAGGTAAGGACGCTCTGCACTACAGTTATACCCCCCAAATCAGAACTATTGCTCCAGTGCAAGGTGAGTGGCTCTTTTGACAGTTGTCTATGGGTAGCGAAGCCTGATGTATGGTATAAGATGAAGGCTGGAGTGATGGTGGGGGGAACTTTGGTGGAAACAGGTGCAGGTGAAGTGCCAGTTGTGGTGGCCAATTTCTCCTGCGAGCCACGGAAGATCAATCCGGGAGAAATTGTGGGACTGTGCCAGGCGGTGGACCCTGAGTGGCATCAGAGGAAGGTCTGTAACAGAAGAGTGGTTAACCCTCTGTTGGTGAGGTGGGATTTTAAAACACTGTTAGTGCTGTGGGGTGTTATACACCCCAGGCATATATTTTAATTCTTATTAGGTTTTTAACTATTTTACATGTGTTTCTGTACAATGTACTTTTTAATAGATATTTTAATGCATTTCTGTGACAAAAAACACACTTAATAATACAAAAAATATTTTTCATGTATTTACAAGATGCTACCCAAAAGTTTGAACATTTGCAGTTATGCCTTTTGCCACTAAATAGTCAGCAGCAACCTTTGTGTGTCAGTGTGGCCCCGGCCGTGTCTGTGAGCGGACGTGTTGTTGAGCTACGCTTATTATTTTAACATAATGTGTGGGTGGTTTTGCGGTTTTGCAATGGCATACCAATGGCACAGCAATGTCAAGTCAATGTTGATAGTTTTCTTCGATATCCAAGGGATTGTTCACAAGGAATTCATCCCACCCAGTCAATCTTTAATTGGAAAGTTTTACTGTGAAGTTTTGCAGCGTCTGAGGGAGAACATCCTCTGCAAATGTCCAGAACAGTGGAAGAACAAGGACTGGGTCCTGCATCATGACAATGCTCCCACCACACATCAATTGTTGTCTGGCAGTTCCTGGCTTCCATTAACTTGGTAGTCATTCTCCACCCACCCTATTCACCTGACCTTGCCCCCTGCAATATTTTCCTGTTTCTCAAGCTGAAATTATGACTGAAAGGGCGTCGATTTGACTTGACTGAGGAAAACCAGGCAGAATCACAGGAGGCACTCAAGATCATCACGTCTGAAGCCTTCCAGGGATGCATGGACTCGTGGAAAAAACGCTGGGAGTTGTGTATACATGGCCAAGGGGGCTACTTTGAAGGCAACAGTGAGAACTAGGAGGTAAGGTAACTTATTTTCCTACAACATTCAAATTACTGGAACTTTTGGGTAGCATTTATGTAACAGGTCAACTCCGGAACTGTCTCCCTCTGTCTGTATTTCTTACTTCCTATGATCTCCAAACTTTCAAACACAGTGTGTCCAGGCATCTCGAAATCTTGAGTTTGGCTCTCTTTTGTATAGTTTTTGTTTTTTCTTGGAAGGAACGGTTTGTGGGCTCCTGGCCTTTGGTTCGTTCTTGCTTGCATTAAAAAAAATCAAAAATAACATTTTTCGCATAGTTACTTCACGTACAACAAATCTATATGTAATTTTTTCTGGAATTAACTTATTTTCATTAAGGTAATTAACTCAGGATAATGTTCTTGTCTGTTATTTCTCAAATTAATAATCATAAACAAAATTTTTTCATTCATAAAATCTTACAGTAACCCACGATGCAGTTTTTGTGAGAATACTCCCCTCTGTGGCTAGCAGCAAACTGAATGGGCTAATGAATCAACTCAGTGGATATTTCCAGAAAATTACATAAGGTGGTTGCAGTATCACTGCTTCCACATGTCAGATAATTGTAAGGAAACATTACTTGGGGTGTGCCACACCCCGCTGCTCATGGAGGGTTAAAGAAGACGGGTACCTGCCTGACCATTTACAAGATCTATTTTCAAGGAGTTGCCATTGTTTGGATGGCTCACAAGTGCTGAAGTTGAGGCAGCTGCTGACGAAGCTTGCTGATGCCTTCTTCACCAGAGACCTAGACCTGGGGTGCACTGATCTGGTGGAGCACAGTATTGACACAGGGGACCACCGCCCAATTAAACAGCCAGTGCGGAGGATGGTGCCAGCCCAACGGCAAGAAATGGAGAAGGTGATGAAGAATCTCCAATGTCAAGGAGCGACAGAAAAATCCGCAGTTCTTGGGCATCAACTGTGGTTCTGGTAAGGAAAAAGGATGGTTCAGTAATATGCTGTGCAGATTATCGAGCCCTGAATGAATTGACAGTGAAGGATACATACCCCTTGCCAAGAACTGATGACACCCTGGATGCTTTGTCAGGTGCCAAGTGGTTCTCCACCGTATACATAAAGGCAGGATACCACCGGGTCGTTTTTTTTTTTTATGTGTCCGACTCTGGACATAGACTTCACAGCCTGCTCTCAAGGCCCAGTGGTCCTCCTACATTCCATACACCTCTACATGTCACCACTTCGGCGCTAACACCCATCGTCCATATTGAATACATGCTAGGGCTGTCTCATACAGGACTAGTGTATTGGTATTAGTGGGGGTACTTTTGCGACATGTCGGCGAGTCTTCTGGTAGATCAGTATAGCCTGACTTTATTAAATTCAAATCCTTAAACTGTTCCCTGCCCCAGTGGGGATTTGAACCTGGGTCCTTTAAGACTGCAGGCCACCTCTCTACCAACTGAGCCACTGCCTCCCCCAGGTTACAGAGAAGGACAAGGAGAAAGCAGCCTTTTCATATGGGCGGGGTTTATGTCAGTTTAAGATGATGCCTTTTGGCCTATGCAATGCCCCAGCTACATTTGAGTGTCTAATGGATCACGTACTGGAAGGCCTGCACTGGCAAATGGCTCTCATCTATCTGGACGATGTAATTTTGTCTGGACAGACTTTCGACCAGGAATTGGAGGTGTCAGTGCACCTCAAACTGAACCCTAAGAAGTGCTAATTGTTTCAGAAGGAAGTGAAGTACCAGGGACACACTGTAGGCAAAAGTGGCATCCGTATTGACCCAGAGAAGGTGGCAGCTGTGGGAAACTGGCCTGTTCCAACTTGTGTGAAAGAACTATGGAATTCCTTGGGCATGTGTACCTACTATTGGCATTTTGTCAAGGACTTTGCAATAATAGCTGAACCTCTGCACAAGTTGTTGGGGAAGAGGCAGAAGTTTACTTGGATTGCAATGACTCAGAAGGCCTTCGACGAACTCAAGTGTGTGTTGGCAAGCTCTCCAGTATTGCTGTACCCTGATCAAAGTCAGCCGCGTATCTTGGACCGTGACGCTAGTGACCATGGTATTGGTGGAGTCCTGTCACAGAAGAAGGATGACAAGGAGTATATGGTGGCATATTACGGGAAGAGCTCAGCCCACCAGAGCGGAACTACTGTGTAACCTGTAAGGAGCTCTTGGCTGTGATAAAGAGCCTTGATTTCTTCCATCCCTACTTGTATGAGTCCTACTTAATCATCAGGACAGATCATGTGGCACTCAGGTCCCTGAAGACAAAGAATCCAGAAGGACAACTGGCATGTTGGCTCAGGAAGCTGGACCAGCACAATTATGAGGTGCAGCACCATCCTGGAGGGATATATGGCAATGCTGACAGCCTGAGTCATTGGCCTTGTGACCCAGAGTGCTGGCAGTATTGTAAAAAAAAAAAAAAAGATCATAGTTAGAAATGCAGCCATATTGCAGTGACAGGGCCAGCATCAGATGAAGAAGATTTGAAAAGGATGCAGTTGAAGGATGCAGATATACAACCAGTGCTAGTGTGGCTGCAGCAGAATATAGTGCTACCATCTTGCGAAGATGTTTGGAGATTCAGCCCTGTGATGAAGAGCTACTGCAGTCAATAGGATCTCCTTCGTTTGAACAACGGACTACTGGAGCATCAGTGGGAGATACCTGATTTCCTTAGCAGGTACTGGTAACTGTTGGTTCCGAAGAAAATGGGGTCTGGGATCTTGGATGAGTCTCATAACCAGGGCACTAGTGGGCACCTGGGAGTGAAGAAAACTCAGATTCGGCTGCGACAGAGGTTCTATCGGACAAGCATTCATCAGGACGTTGAAGAGTGGTGTTGAGCCTGTGATGCATGTTGTGCCAAGAAGGGACCCAAGAGACTTGGTCTAACCCCTCTCCAGTTGTACCAAGTGGGTGCACCAATGGAAAGCGTCTCAGTGGACATTGCTGGATCTCTGCCACTCACAGAAAGAGGAAACTGATCTATATGTGTTGCCATGGACCACTTTACAAAGTGGCCAGAAGCCTATGCCATTCCTGATCAAGAGGCTACAACTGTTGCTCAGGTGTTGGTTGACCAGTTTTTCTGTCGTTTTGGGATGCCACAAGAGCTACATTCAGACCAGGGTAGAAACTTTGAGTCTGCTGTGTTCCGTGAGTGCTGGAAGTTACTGGAGATCAAGATGACCAGGATGACCCCACTAAGGCCACAGTAAGATGGGATGTTGGAGAAATTCAACTGGATCCTGGGACAAAAACTGGCCAAGTACTGCATAGATGGACAGATGGAATGGGACCAGAAATTATCTGCACTGTCGATGGCATATCGATCTGCATGCCATAAGTCTACCGGCAACACACCTGCAAAACTGATGTTGGGCCATGAGTTATGCTTACTGATGACTTGGGAAGACCACCTGGTGAAGAGCTGCCTACAGACACCTCCAGCTATGTGTTCAGGAAAGGCTGACTGAGGTATATCATCAAGTGCGAGGAGCCCTTAAGTTTTCAGAAGAAGTGATGAAGTGCAAGTATGAAGCCAAGGCAAGTGAGGTGAGCTTCAAGGAAGGTGACTAAGTTTGGTTAGACAATCCTCTGCGAAAAAAGTGACAGTCACCGAGGCTGCAGAGCTGTGGGACGGGCCTTACACTGAGTTGGACCGCCTGTCAGATGTAACATATCAGATTCGGGGAGACAGGAAACCTTGCCCAAAGGTGGTACACGTGAATTGACTGTGGCAGTACTATGGGCCAGGACAGTACAGTGGGGATGTCCCTGTGGAATCGTGCTCTCCCGCAGCCGAGGATCCTGAGGAGGACCAAGGAGTTGAAATACAAGAGGATGGTGACAGTTTCTCAAGGGAAGAAGTGAATCAGGAAGAGGATTAAGACATACCAGGAGAAGTGGACTGCGTGGAGGAGCAGGGACGTTGTTAGAAGCAGCATAGGAGAATACCTTATAAGTTGAAGGATTATTCTGTGTATAATTAAATGTTTAGTTTGGGTTGTTATGTCTGTATACATTGTGTAATTTTGTCGGGACAACAAAGAACTAGGGAGGGGGTAGTGTTAAGAGGTGGGATTTGGTAGTTAGGTAGTCTGGAAGTTTCTCAGTGTTTCTGGTATTTTACTATCAAGTGTCAGAGTTGCCAGTTAGCCTGGCACAGTTATTTTGTAAGTTATACAATAATTTTTGTGCTTTTTTTCTCTATAATATTTCATTTGTGTGATTGTTAAATTATGTAATGTAATTCAAGTTTGTATGCTAAATAATTTAGAGTGATATACAGTGTAAGAAAACTCTGGCATGTTTTGGATGTCTCCTAGCTGGTAACTGTTGTAACCGTTGCTCTCTCGGGAATACATTAGAAATGTGGAGAAGTGTAGAACACTCTAGAATATAGGAAGTTTATATAAGGATGGGGAAGGGACTAGAGGAATTTCAGTCAGTTTTCAGTTCAGTTTGAGTGTAGTGCTGTGTCAGTGGAGTGTCAGTGAAGTTTGTATACCATCAGTACTTGTGAAAATAGTGAAGTGTTGTTGTCCAGCATTAAGTGTAATTGTAGCTAGTAACGTTTATATATCATCGGTACTTGTGAAAATAGTAAAGTGTTGTCAATCATTAAGTGTAATTGCAGTTAGTAAAGTTTGTATAGCTCCAGTGCTTGTGAAAATTGTGAAGTGAAGCTGGAGAGCATTAACTCGTACAATCCCGCCTTCGGCATGGTGCCGACGGTACAAAACATCTCGAGTAATCCCAGCGACGTGATGGTGCCGACAGCATAATTTGAGCACTGTAGCGCATCTCTGACTGCTTCAGTCTAGCTAATTTTTTGCTAAGGAGTAGCTTAATGTATTGGCGACATTGTGCACAAGCACTTGTAGCACTGAGTTTGGTTCTTCATGGCTGGGTAACATCAGTGTGCCACTGTTCATTACAGCATTAGAATGTCGCGAAAGTCACGCCATTATTCTGCTTCACTGGGCTGGAGGAGGTGGTTGACACTGTCACATGGACCCTCTGTCCCTTCATTTAGTGATTCTATAGAAGGGGAAGACCTGGATGACTCTTCTGGGGAGGAATATGAGCCAGTGGAGAAGGATACTGAGAACGGGGATTCCCCCATTCTCCTCCCCCCGTTCTCTCTCATCCCGCCCAGCTGGGTGGGAGAACGTAGCTCATGGATTTGGAAACTAGTCTAGAAACACGATGGACGGCCATCCTGCAGTTATTTCTCCTATAAATATTACTTTTTTTTGCTTTTCCTTGATTTTTATGTCCTTTTGGACTGTTTTATGCAATAATTTTTTTTTTTCCGTTTTTGATCCAGGATTAGGTGGGTATAAAATTGCAAAAATGCCTGGGATGGTACGGGTTAAGTTAATAATTTGGAAAATAAAGATAATTAACTTAAAGAAACCCGTGTTTATTTACGACGCCTGAGCTGAACCTGTGTACTGCACACCGAAAGGCTGCCTCTAGGAGGAACAACTCACTGGGTAACATCCTACCCATACTGAACTACTGCTGTTGGAGCCTGTGGCAGTGTGGGACGGGGACATAACGCTGAGAACACAAATAACCTTGCAAATTACAGCTAATTGCTCGTCAGTAAAGAAGTTGCGGATTCTATACAATGATCCAAGTTTCTTCGAAGTAGTTTTAGCAAGTCCAACTGAGGGTACTGTTGCATGAAAGTCCTAAAATTTCAGTATTTTAGGAGACAGGAATATTGGTTGCATTGAAGGAAATATAGGAATCAGGAAGAATCCAGCAATTAATAAATTGTATATATCTGGTATTCCTAGCATTAACTGAGACAATGTTATTTTGTCCCCATTCATGATCTTACATAAGTCGTGATTTATGGAGACTGCTGTACTGAGCTGAGAGTTAAAGGTATCAAACTTTGTGAATTGTGTTTTAGCATGAAGGAACTGTGAGACGTTGAGTCATTTACACTTGAGCAAATAGGATTATGGGTGATTAAAAAAAAAAAAAAAAAGAGATCATTAACCTCTATCCAATGGGTAACGTGAATACATGTCACAATCAGGTTGTTCCAGGATCACTGGATAGCGGCTATACATGCAAGCATCTTCCTGCCACCGTTTGAACCCACAGCCTTTTTTTTTTTTCATTACCATAGGGTAGGAAGGTACTCAATGTACCCCAGTGATGCACGGTTCAGTTTGTACACAGCCTTGTAACAGAGAGGTGCTGTCTTCCTCAGGCTCCACGTCCAATTCCATCCCCTCACCTGCCAGGCAGATTGCATCATTAGCCCCAACCAAAGTTCAGCCTTTACCGACGGGGAAAGGGCTTAGTGACAGTGCCATGGGTCGTGCCCTGGAGGAAACTGTGTCCTCCATGAGCATGAGTGGTGAGACTTCCACCAAAGGAGGGGGAAGCTACCATGTAGAAAGTTAAGTATTGTGCCCTCCATCCCCAACCTGCCCTGTAACACCTGAAAAGCCACTACAATTGCTACAGGAGGAGGGCAGGGCCTATGAGATTGAAGAATTCATGTCAGAGGAGGAGTTGGAAGACCCTGGCCATGAAGAAAGCGAGGAAGATGGTAACGGTCATCTCTTACACAACTGCCACCTCTGCATCTCGCCACCACTCTCGTGGCCAGTTCGCCACAGTCTTTCCCTCCAACATCCCTCGTCACCACAACCCAGCACTTCCAGAGCATTATCTCCCCAACCTGGCCCTTCACCTGTGGAAATTTCCACTCTGCCATTGCGTGGTGTGACTGGGCCACCATCATCTCCCCATGGAAGGCCCACATCAGGTGAGTCATCACCCTCATACTCCCCCACCTATGCCTCTCCTTCCCCTTCCCCCCTGTCAGTGGCCACCCCCGTGGGCGTGCACGTGCGTGAGGGCGTGCTGCACGTGGTGTAAAATGACATGCTGGCCAGAAATCATGGCCAAGGCTCCCAGGTGTTGAGAAAGTGGATGCATTTGTGTGGGAGGAGGGGGCAGGATTTGAGCCCTCTGTGCCTGCCTTTGATGCAGAAGGTGCAGGTGTGAAGTTTTGTGAACTGTTGTCCAGACCCAGGACCATGATGTCCTTTTTCAAGGCAATCTTCACCACTGCCATAATGCAGTATCTAGTTGCAGAGATAAACTATTAGCAGGCCATATGTTTGCACTGGCTGGAGGTTCCGGGCAGCGAGAGTACAAAAATGAACGATTGGGTTCCAATGGAGGTGGGGGGGGGGGTTATCTGTGTGGATTGCCTTGACCATGATTATGGCCCACGTGAGAAAACAGGTGCTCCATGATTATTGGTCCATAGACTAATTTGTGGGCACACCTGTCTTTGGAAAATGTATGGCCCGTGACAAGTACCTGGCCATATTACGGTTCCTACACTTCAACATGAATTATGGGCCAGCACCCAATGACAGGTTAAGGAAAGTATGGCCCATTCTGACCGTGCTCAAGGGGTCATTTGCAAAGTTTTTCCAGCCATTTCAGAAAGTGGTTATCGACGAGTTGTTTATGTTGTTCTGGGGACATTTAGCATGTATTCAGTATAGTTCCTCAAAGCGTCTCCGTTTTGAACTGAAGTTCTTTGTCCTATGTGACTGCAAAACTGGATATGTGCTTGATGTAATACTTTATTCAGCAACAGATGTTGATATACATACTGATGATCCACATGGTTTCTCGGCATCGTTCATGAAAGTGCTCATGGACAGGTATTTCAACAGGCACCACATCCTGTCCAGTGACAATTATTATTTATGGTAATGTGATGCCATTGTTAATAATACGTTGAGTAACCCTACTTGACGTATGAAAGAAAACCAAGAGTGCACGTAAGAAAATGACTTCTTGGTAGAACTATAGTTTCTTTTCACTTAATCTTGAAAAATTTTTGAAGATGTGCCATGAAGCGTACTTGCAAGCTGAAGTGCAAATAATATAAATTGTGTAGAACATAAGTAATATTTTCACGATGCCTGAGAATAGTTGAAAAAAGCCAGAGTACACGTGTACACCTCATACTGAACCGTACGGCATGCAACATGTTGAGCAAAGATGCTTTCAAGCGCAAAACTTTGTTCGGTAGAACAAGATTATTTCTACACTTACTCTTGAAATATCTGCAAAGATGTGATATGAAGAGTATCAGTGTGCTGAAGTACAAATAGTATAAGTTGCTGTGAGCATTAGTAATATTTTTACGATGCCTGCGAAGAGCACAAAAAAGCCAAAATACAAGTGCATACCTCATATTGAGCCTTACCTGCATTCAATATACTGAGCAACTATTATTTCAAGTGCAATAAACCGTAACTGTAATGTGAAGTATAAATGCTGTTGAACATACATTTTAGGGTAAGTATGATGACTGATGCCGGAAATTAACAAAAGCAAAGCATAAAGCGCAAGTTTTCTCGCACACCCACAGGGCATAGTGCCACTCTGTTACGGCTGGAAAACCAATGGCGATCCACATGGACAGGGTGATGACTCATCCTTATGACAGTGCATAAGGAAAATTGGAATGAAGAGTGGAAAATTTTAGGTGTTTGCGAAGGAAGGCTAAGCATGATTACAATCACCACTCCGGTCAGTGTTGCCAATGCTAGCCAGGCTCGCTGAGGCTGCTGCTAGCAGCGCGCATTCAGAGACTCCCCGTCAATTGTCCTTACTCATCGATGGGACAACCCAGATACCTGGAGATGGCTTCATTTGCAAGAAGAGGAATTGGTGAGAAATATGGTTTTTAATTTATTTCTCTATTATTCTTTTCCAGATACTAAGGTTTGAAAAAGAGCTACTTTGCCAGGAATGCCCTTACTGAGAGCAAGCCTGGCTAAAAATATGCCGGGTGTATAGAGGTTAATCTATCTATCTATATACCTAGGCTGCTTCCCCCAAGGAAAGGGAGGTAGCCGAGACAGGACGACACACTCGCCATTTACTCATCCATTTAAACACATTCATTCGCATCTTAGCCCCAAAGGGGAGAACGGACAGATCCTCACCGCACCACACCACACAAGGGTCAACTGCGCAATGCAATCAGTGACATCCGCAGCAGGGCCCGACACCAGAACTGGTTTACCCCTGCCACATCATAACAGACCCATCCCCTTACCTGCACCTGACCTGACTAGCTGATCAGACCAAATGCGGGAGAATATCCCCTCAGGGCTGCGACATCACTTATTCATTCACAATTTCTCTCCATTTATTTCTGTCACGCACAGCCACTCTTCCTGGCTCAATAGAGGTTAATATGAATTAGAATTAGGGCTGAAGCCAGGACTGATCCTTGTGGTATGCTGGCATTAACCGATTGGAAATTGGAACATACATCATCTTTTACTCTTATTTTCCTGTTCCTGAAATATGAATAAATCAGTGGAACAAAATATGATAGGCCATAGCAAGGGAGTTTGAACAGCATGAAACGGTGCACCACTCTGTCAGAAGCTTTAGAAATATCGAGGGCTACTGCATGGGTTTCTCCGTGTTGGTCAGTTGGCTGATGGATGGTATGACTCAACAAACTGAGTATATCAGCATTGGATCTTTCGTAGAGAAAACCATACTGTCTGTCACTAATTAACTGTTAGAGTCAAGATGTTTAACACTGTGCTTATTAGTAACAATCTTAAGTACTTTACGAAGAGAAGATGTGATAGGTGTTGGTCTGTAATCAGAGGTATCAGAGGAACTTCCTTTCTTCGAAAATGAAAAAAAGTACAGATGAATAGTCTGAATCATTTAGCTAGAACAAGGGCAAATTCTGAGGAATTCTTTTTCAAAACGATCGGAGGAATTCCCTTTGGACCTGGAGCTTTGTTGGTTGGTAAACTGCTTAGCATGGATTCTATGTATCTAGTCCGTACAGTTAGTGGAGCAGTTTCGGGAGAGTCATTTTCGAGAGAATATGGGAACGTTCCAAAGATTTCCTCCGAGGCAGAATTTGTGGCAGACTTACTGGTAAGGACGTTAGCTTTTCCACGCGGATCATTTATAATGATTCCATCTGAAGGAATGGGTGATGACTTATTAGAGTTATTACTGAAAGAACTGACGGCTTTCCAGAATATTCTATTGACTTTTGGACAGTCTGGATGCTTGGTTGTGAAGAAGGTTTGATTTAGTGACATTACAGTTTTTGTGTGGTTTGGCCACTTTAAACTGACTGAATGATTCACCAGTTTTATCTTTTAAGCAAGAGATATATGCGAAGGACTTCTGAGATGTTGCTGTGGCATAGTTGCTGTCACACCATGTTGGAGAGTCCAATCTTTTAGTAAACTGTTGACTAGGTATGAACAATTCCATACTAGACTGGATTAAATTATTAATATGGGACTGGGTAGAACTCATGCCATTGGACAACAAGACTGCCATGGAATATCAGGAAGATGATTTCTAAATCCATTCTGGCTGGTTCAGAACGGGGCATGTCTGCGAGTATCAGTTAACTCTTGCATTAGAGAGATGAACTGAAAAGGGGTGGCAATGTGTTGCCTGACGGGTGCTACACGCCTGTCGCAATAGGGGAAGAATGGAATCATAGAGCTCGGAAATGCAGTGGCCATTGAACCAGCAAAGATGCAACACTGCAGCATAGTAAGAAACGGAGATTAAAGGGAGTCAGTGACATTAGGTGAGTTAATGAGATGAAGAGCCTTTGATTCCTCCCTGTTTAGAGGGCCTTGATATTCTGAGCCCCCCAGCCCCTCCCTCCAAACACACAAGTTGTGTCCAACACAGGAAGAAATAATGCCTTATACACAGTCATCGAGTTTTGCAAGCAGAACAAGACAGTGGACTCCTGCGATAGCCATACGCACCCAAGCATTAATGTAAAGGGGGAAAAATAATTATTAATGGCAGAGGTGGAGGGGCAAACTCCTGAGGTTCCACACTCTTTAAACTCTGCTCCGTTTGGAGATCTACTACAATGCAAAATTTCACATGCCCAAATATAAACTGTGGCGTTGTTATATCTGGGGGCAGTCCCTCTCTGTGTGAGTGGGCATTAGGGAACCCATCCTGCCGAAATCGTGGCCATGGTGAACTTCAAGGCCTCCCAGGGGCTGCCCACACCCATAGGGGGTGGCCTTTGGAGGTTTCTCCCTGCCTAAAATGTAACTTCAATGAAGATCTACCATTGTTCAAAACTTCATGTTCTTGGGTAAAAAACAATGGCATTGTCACCCCTGAAGGCTGCCTCCCCATCGATGAGGGGTAGTCACTAGGGGTCACCTCCTGCCTAAAACTAGGCTGGGGTAAACGCCTACTAATTTGCAAAATTTCTTGTTCCTAGGCTAAATATTATGTCCGTGCATAATGGCATTACTGGGACTCCTTAGGGGTCGCCCCCTCCTCCGTGAGAGGCGAACCTCGGAGCTTACACCCTTCCCAAAACGTGGCCAGAATGACCATCACTCAGTATGCAAGCTTCCATGCCCATGTATGAACTCGGGCTGTGCATTACGACTTTGTCTAAGACTACCGAGGGCCGCTGGGCCAGCCACCATGCCTGAAGTAAGAGAAGCTCGACCATTGTGAAACATTTGTGTTCCTAAGTTATAAAAAAAAATTGCCTTGCCCGAAGCTTCTGGGTAGGACACCTTGGACCGCCTCTGAGGGGGTGCCACCTTCGGGTATCCCACCCTGTTTGAAACCTGTCCCAGGGGCAGGTCTACCACTGTGCAAATTTCGTCTTTCTAACACTCCACTTGTAAGGCCTGAATCCCATTCTTCAAGGACGTACAGTTACTCAGTGAGTGAGTGACACAGGGAAATGCGCTGAATTTAATCTCCTCTGTGCAGGGGGGGGGAGACATAGAGTCAGCTTAATACATCTAATCTCTTGCAAGCTGATTTTGCAAACATAAATGAGCTTTCCATAATAGGTTTTAATAGAAACCTAAGGATATTATGAGATAATGAAGGACTAATAGTGTGTGTTGTATGATGTTAAATGGGAGTGACTCAGAAACTGTTATAAACCTTTTTACTTATACTGTAGGGTTTCTCCTTGCTAAGCAAAATTCGATCGGAAACTAAGCAGAAAATAATTACGTTCGCCCATCTCTGCTGAATGATTATTTATACTCAAGCACTGCAAACCTGTTACCATAATATGTCAGAACATACTCCCTGACTCACCAGCACATCATTCACGAAGGGACTCAGGAGTGAGCCAACACGGGACATGGTGATACCCGTGCCCAGGCCCTGAAGTCTCATCTCGGTAGGGAACACCTCAGCTGCATAGACGTACATCAAAACGAACACACTACTGACGCACACTTTCCCCACCACGGCCAAAGTCATTCTCGTCCACTCTGCCTCTGGACATGACAGGGAAAGATAACCACTTTAGTATGAGAGATCTTTCCTTAGGCTATACGTTAGTAGCTAGGACTATATATTAACCCGCCCCATCCCGACCACTTTTCCACCACTGACTCCCCCCAATCCTGACCATTTTAGGATTTTTTTTTTTTTTTTTTGGCTCAAACCTTCGCTTTTGATGAGAAACATCGAAAATTCATAGAGAAATCGCTCACCTGAGGTTTAAAATACTCATTACAGGTAGGAGTACCTCCTTACCTTACTGGGTTTTCTATCAGGCTGGCACCAAAGAAAACGAGTTCTATGGGAGGATAACTATTTCACACCACTCATAAACGGTATTTATTTATTTACTTGATACGAATTTATATGTAGTACAAGAGTATATTGGTTTTCAAGCAGTAATATAGGCATTATAAGCATTGTTTCACTCACTAATACCTGACTTTTTTTTGCCACATTACCTGATCATTTCTAACTGTTCCTTCCTCTAATGCTATGTAAAGTTTGTCCTCCACATTGTCATTGATTGGGGAATGACTCTGGCCCTGAATTTCATACCGTGGCATGACATGGCTATACTGGCAAGGTCACTGATAACAAGTGAATTGCTGAGACAATGGCATGCAGGGGGGGGAGGAGGTCATGCTGGGTAAGGCATTGTCCCTGCCTGGCATCTTGTTGAGGAAGGTGTCATGTGTATACGTACCAAAAATGACTCGCGAAAATTGAAAATTGTGCAAATTAGGGACCTTGCAATTTTTTCGCGTTTATGTACGTCGACAGGATTGGCAGTGACAAAACGTGTGGACATTAAAGAATGTCGACGGGATGCCACGGGTTAAAGAGACGTCTTTGTAATGAAACAGGAATTAATGTGGAGAGGATAAAAGCACTAACTGATGACATCTAATTCTGTCGTCCCTTGGCTACACATAGTTTCTCAGGAGAGGTCACAGAACTTACTTTAGTAACAGGATTGATTAAGTCATGGCTGCAATTATGGCGGTCCAATTGTGGTGTGCCTTGCCTTCCTATAAGACTGTGGGACATAGACACTAAACAGTGCACTGGAGCGGCAAATGGACTCCTTTGTTACTAAGTGCTTTCGCAGGACGATAGAACAGCGTTGGGATCGAGTGCTTAAGAAACGAAAGCTCCGTGAGTCTGACTGGAGGTATTTTACTCACATTATATGAGAACACTAACTCCAATTATATGAGCACGTGATGCATGTCCCTAAGACTGATTTTGCTCATAAGGTGATGTCCGAAGGACTCAAATCAGGATGGAGAAGAACAAGGAAGAACCAACAAAACTCATGATCATTCCTGTCAGTGATACTTAGCGGGGGAAGAGTCGGTGTCTAAAAGGTTTGCAAGAAGGGATCCCTTTTGGGTCAAGTCAAGAGGGTGACTGAAGCTATGAGCGGTTATATGGCATGCTGGCATATTGAATTGGCATAATGTTTAAATACAGTATATACATATCATGATCTTTGAATTAATCCAGTGTAAAGACTCTCTCTCTCTCTCTCTTTCTCTCTCTCTCTCTCTCTCTCTCTCTCTCTCTCTCTCTCTCTCTCTTTGTATCGATACGTAGGGCTCCACCAAATATACTAAATAAAGTGGCACAAAGTACATGTCACCAGAAACTGTGGCAGGGAAGTGATATTATTTCCCATAATCCCCCCAGCAAAACATGAATTCTACATGCAATGAATACTCTGGCGTTTTTGTTGGATCATTGTCTACTAAATGTCTAACAGTGTTGCATCCTGTGCTTACGGGCAGTGTGCCACTGAAAGTGAATAGGCACCGTCATGGCAAATCATAGATTGGAACATAAGATAAACTGAACTTTATGAAAAATCTCAGTACAAAATAAGAACCACGCAGAAAATTACAAACTTGTTAACTTGATGACTGAATGAGAGAACATTAGTTAGGATATTACAGGTCAGAGCGAGATCCACGGAAAATAAGAGTTTTTTTTTTTTTCAGCAGTCAAACAGCAACCGCATATTTTACTATAGAAGATGGCAGAATGAAAGAGTCCATGGTGTAGTATTTCTAATTAAATGAAATCTTGCAGAGAACATTGTTAAATTCAACAGTGCAGTGTGTCTGACAGAATAGCACTGATTGTAATTAAACTAGAGAATAGATACACCCTGAAAGTAATACAAGTATATGCAACCACTTGTCAATGCCCAGCTGAAGAAATAGAGACGCTCTGTAACGACATCTCCCAGATTATGGAAGAAGAAAAGACCACATATACTATATTCATGGAAGACATCAGCATAAAAGTTCGCAAACTGAAAAACGGAGAAGCATGTATGGTAAAATTCAGGGTAGGAAAGAGGAACGACAGAGTTGTAGTGGTTTTATTTTTTTTCTGAAATGTACATTACGAAAATAATGAACACATTCTTTCACAAAAGAACAGGGAGAAAGTGGATCTGGAGAAGCCCAACTGGAGAGACAAAGAACGAAATCGACTGCGTACTGCAGATGAGAACAACACGATCACTAGTGTCACAGTTATCAACAATGAAAATGTAGGAAGTGACCATACAATGATGGGTAGCACAGCCAAATTCATTTTCAGAAGCGCAAGAAAGAAGCTGACTAAAAATAAAAAGGTATGGCCAATAAATGTGAGCGAAAACAAGCAGCCTTTCAGTTTAAATAAAGAACAGATTTCAGGCTCTAAATTATACCTAGTGTGACACTGATGGGTTGAACGATTTACCAACAGAAGTGTTAAAGGAATCAGCGGAGACAGCAAGAAAACATAAGGCAACCAAAGCCAACAAGTACGCAAAAATGACCCTCGAGCTCACGAAAAAAAAAGAAAAAAAAAAGAGAGAGATGAAAGTAAACATAAAGAAAGATGAAACACAAAGAGCTGAATAAGCTTATCAATGACAGCCAGAGAAGAAAAAATGGAAACACCGAAAGAGAAACATGGATCAGATCAAAGAAGCCATCAAAAAAGGAAAAAGTCTGAGACAGGTCTGAAGCATAATGGCACTAGGAAAGAGACAAATTATATCACTGAATGACAAAAAGGAAGTCATTAAGCGTATATAGAGTAAATTGTGAAGATGGTTGAAGAACTTTACAAGAAACTATATGCATGAAAGACAATCGTACCAACAGCTAACTTATCAGTTGACACAAATATCAGACGGAACACCAGATGAAGTAAACAAAAATAAATTTTACAAGTATGAAAAGAGGAAGAGGAACCAGAAGGTGGAATAGTAGCAAATTTACTGTTAGATGCAAGAATAGAACTTCAAAATCAACAAACCCACTTTTTTACCCAATGTGTAAAAAAGAAGACGTTTCCCGAAACATGGTGTAATACAGTTGCTGTTTTTCTTCAAAAAAGGTGATCCAAAAGATCATAGCAACTATCGACCTATTAGCTTATTATCTGTTATTTATAAACTGATCACTAAAGTTCTTAGGAAGAAAACAAATTTGGAAGAAAACCAACCTTGTGAGCAGGTGGGATTTCGAAGCGGGTATTTGACTGCTACCATCTGCACACAATGAATCTCTCGAGAAGATTTCAGAATACAACAAACCACTGTACTTAGTCTTTTTTGGTTATGAATAAGATTTCGACTCAGTGGAATACATAGCAATTATAAATTCAGTAGGGGAACATGCAGTAAATGAGAACAGTGTAAAACTGCTGAAAAACATATACAGGTACAAAGAGGAAACTGCTACAGCTACGGTACATAAAGGCTTAGAAAAAAATAAGACTGAGAATGGCGTGTGTCAGGGTGATACAGTTTCACCAAAATTATTATCAGTATGCTTTGAAATTATTTTCTGAAAGCTAGAATTGGAGAACAAAGGAGTAAAAAAAAAAGATAGACATTGTCCTAATCTCACAAAGGACAGTGACATTGCAAGTTACGTTAAATGGCCTAAATAGAGATAGTCACGATGTAGGGCTGAAGATGAAGCAGAGTAAAACTAATATTTAATCTAAATACACCAAAGTGAATCATTAAAAAAAAAAGAAAAATCAAGAAGTTGAGGAATGCAGTTACTTGGGACAAGTACAAAACTAACAAAAGCCCATGAAAACGAAATAAAATGATGCATTAAATTTGAATGGAGAGCTTTTGGTAAGCACAGAAACACATAAAAAGGTACCTTGCAAGTATGTTGAAAAATTTAAGTTTGTAACGAAATTATAATCCTAGCTATGAGGTACGGTTGTGAGATCTGGAAACCGACATAATCAATGGAAAACAAATAAATCCATTCTCAAGGTGCAATGGAAAGGTCAGTGTTGGGAAAATTTTGAGAGATAGGAAGAGATCAACTTGGGTGAGGGTGCAAACTCAAGTCAAAGACATTGTAGTAGTTATGAAAGAACGGACATGGAGGTGGGTAGGTCATATGGCAAGAATAAGGGATAACTGGGGGAGCAAGAGGTTGACTGACTGGACTTCAAGAGAATGCAGGCATTGAAGGAAAAGGTCAGACAGGAAGTGGAGGGATAAGATACAGAAGTTTGCAAGCAAAACCTGGCAAAGATTGGCTCAATCAAAGAATTCGTGGAGAAGGTTGGGGGAATTTGAGTATAAGTGTTATTACCATTTTTCTTGTACTGTATAGCATAAGGTGTTAATTCGTAAGCCTGGTAAAGTTTTTGCTGTCAGCCAGTATTAGTAATATTTTGTATCTGTGATAATATTATATCTTGCTGTAACTGAGCATTATCCGGTTTTCTCATTTTATCAGGGCTGACTTAGATAAATTTGCTCTTGCTAAATTCGTGTTAATAGAGGCTATTGCAGTTAACCATATATGTAACCTGTTTTGCCATTACATTATCCTTATGAGTCCTGAATGTTTAGTTGTTAGTTTGAGCATTAAACTTTAACTTGTAATTTTACCTAAGTCTTTTGTTTTGAACCTGGAACTTTGCGGGACAGTAGTGATTTTAGTATTCTCACTTGAAGTGTTCATTATCTCTGTTCCGTAACAATATATATATATATATATATATATATATATATATATATATATATATATATATATATATATATATATATATACACTGGTTGTTGCAAAAGTCCCTCATTATTTTTTTAAATTTATTATAATTGCATTTAGAAGAGGAACCAGATGACTATATTGTTGCTGAGGCTGCGATTCATGAGAATTTTGGTGGCATCAAACTTGGCTTCATAAGTCTACTAGAAAGTCACTTGTACAACTCAACGGGGGCATCGCCTTTTTGGAAACAAGCAAACCACGGTTTTACGCATTCTTGGCCGACATTGGACAACATTCTGGAGTAATAGAAATATACGTATTCCTGATCCGTTCTTCTAGTGTGGGGAGGTCTGACGGCTTGGTGGTGTACACTTTGCTCTTAATGTAGCCCCACAAAAAGAAGTTGCATGGTGTAAGATCCAGCGGGAGAGCAGCCCATTCAATGGGACCACGGCGACCAGTCCACCGATCTGGGAACGTCTCATTCAGAAATGAGTGAACCTCATGCCAGTAATGGGCAAGGGCACGGTCTTGCTGGAAAATGACCTCTTGCATGTCGGCTACAGCTGACAGTTGGGGGATGCAGAACTCCTGAAGCATACGAAGGTATTTGTCTTCGCTGGTGTTCACGGAATTTCCATCTTTATCCCGGAAGAAGAACGGACCAATCAGTCCAGCTGAGGAAACGGTACGCCAGACGATCAATTTCGGCATGTCCCTTGCATGTTCACGGATTTCCACAGGATTGTGAGTTCCCCAGTTGCGGGTGTTGAGCCAGTTGACGCGACCAGAAAGGTGGAAGAGAGCTTCATCACTGAACCATATGTCCTTCAGGATCGATGGGTCATTTTCGTAGTGATGCAGCAGTGTCTCACACATCTCCACCTGGTAATCGTAGTCTTGAGGTTCCAGCTTCTGAAGCACCTGCATCTGGTACGGATACAGCTTGAGATCACGCCGCAAAATCTCTTGGATAGATGTCACGCTGATGTTCAGTTCTGCAGCTGCTCGCCGAATGGACTTTCCTTGACTCTGAGCAAAAGCCTCACGGAGAGTTTCGACATCCTCCTCACTCCGTCCACTTCGACGTCTTCCTGATCAGAGTTTGTCCTTAACGGATCCGGTCTCTATAAACTTCTGGTGGGTGGCGATGATGGTGTTCCTATCCCTTGCATAATGCTGTCCATAGACTGCCCGGAATCGTCGCTGCACTTCAACCACAGATTGAAAAACCTCCTGCTATGCAGCGATTTTACACCTCTGCTCTAGAGTCAGCATGGTAGCAGAATAAAACGGTGCAAGACTTCAAATGTAGACTAAAAAAAATTCTCAACTACTGAGTAAGAGTTTACCACAAGATGAACGTCGTTGGTCGATTACCTGCAAGGAAAACTTAAATTCAAATTAGTGAGGGACTTTTGAAACACCCAATATGTGTGTGTGTGTGTGTGTGTGTGTGTGTGTGTGTGTGTGTGTGTGTGTGTGTGTTACCGGCAATGAGTGAAACTAAGGGTTTATACAGAATGCCTAGGTATTTTATAGAACGCCTAGCATTTTTGGGAAAAGCATGAAATAAGCTTATTTCATTCTGCCCTCAAGTTCTTAACCTTGGAATTTGAATAGAATGCCTTGGTATTGTATAAAATGTCTAGCATTATTTTTTGGCAAAGTATATCATAGTAGACAACAGGGGAGCTGCGTTTATTTTCGGCTGGGATAATTTAGGCTAAGTTTAAGTTAGGTTAGGCTAGGTTACGTCAGGTTAGGTTAGGTTAGGATAATATAGAGCAGCATTTCTTAACCTTTTCCGACCTCAGCACCCCTCTTGTAATGAGATCTCAGTCCAGCACCCCTCTGCATCTGGTTACTGGGACTACAGTTGCTACACTACTGCAGGGTAAAAGTAAAGTAAAATTCTGCCTTACAGTTTATTTTATACTGTCTCAAAAAGAAAAAAGAAAAATCAAGGATGCCAATACTAAGCAAATCCAGTAAGAAAAAATATAATGCAGCATTTTCCAGCACCCCCTAAAATTGATTTCAGCGCCCCCTGGGGGTGCTAGCACCCAGGTTAAGACACGCTGATTTAGAAGAACGCCGTTACATGGTGAGTTTATCTAAATTAACTTAACTCACCCTGACCTTACTAACTTAGCCTAATCTAACCTGAACTTAACCTTGATTATCCCCGCCTAACCAAATCGCAGCCTAAATTAACGTAATGTTAGTGAAATGAGTGATTTCACAGCATCCCTGTTTGCTGCAGTTTGGTCGCTTCACACGTTGCCTAAAACAAAGTCGGTATTCTACAGAATAACCAGGAAATGTGTAGAGATTATTTTATTTCATACCTTAACCTGAAGTTTTAGACATTCCATAGAGTACCTGGGCATTCTATACAATGACGTATTTCCCACTTTGCCGGGAACACACACACACACAGACACACACACATATATATATATATATATATATATATATATAGATAGATAGATAGATAGATATATATATATAGATAGATAGATAGATAGATATAGATAGATAGATAGATAGATATAGATAGATAGATAGATAGATATAGATATAGATATAGAGAGATATAGATAGATAGATCTATATCTATATCTATCTGTCTATCTATCTATCTGTCTATCGAACTATCTATCTATCTATCTATATATATATATATATATATATATATATATATATATATATATATATATATATATGTATGTGTGTGTGCTAGGTGGGGGCGCCCATCGTCCACCCACTCTGTGTAGAGTGATGCCATGTGAGCTCTACGCTGAGTGACAAGCCAAATGGTTTCCTGTACCACGGAAACCATTTACTACGCTGGGTGGTAACCATATAACCGGGGTTTCTGACAGGGTTAAGTGTCTTCCAGATTCCCCTATCCAAAATCACTCAATCATGGCAGTCATTTCAGAGAGCCTCAGAGGGCCCAATACCTGCCCAGGACCCGAACCAAATGGGCAGACTTGCGTGGCCATGTGGAATGTGAGAGGTGTGAATGAGGAGACCAAGAGGGTGGAAGTGGTGAATGTGTTCAAGTGTGCGAGATACACTGTGATGGCATTGTGTGAAACGAGAGACGAAAGGGTGCGAAGTGGAGGAGTGGGAGGGTGTGAAATGTGTAAGATCAGGAATGAATGGGAGAGAAGGATGTAAGGAAGGAGTTGCTTTGTTGATAAATCAGGTGTGGCAGAGTCGAATGAGAGACTACAAATGTGTCAGCTCGAGGTGTATGTATGTCAATTTCAGGTTTGAGAAGGTGAAAGTGGCAGTGATTGTAGCGTATGCACCGTGTGAGGACAGGAGTGAGAGAAAAACAGGTTTTGGGATGAGCTGGGTGAAGTAGTGGGAGAAATGCCCAGGAGCTATAAAGTGATCGTGATGGGGGATATGAACGGAAGAGTAGGCACTTGTCCTGAGGATGACATAATGGGTTGTTATGGAGTACCAGGAGAAAACGATAATGGGAATCGACTAAAGGATATGTCAGGAAAGGAGGTTGTGCATTTGCAATTCGTATTTCAAACACAAAGATGCACATAAATATACATGGGATAAAGGAAACGGGGATTATGTTAAAATAAGCCTGATTGATTACGTGCTGGTAGAGAGGTCGATAATGGGAATGGTTGCTGGTACAAGGGCTGTGAGAGGATAATGTGGAGGTCTGTCAGATCATATGATTGTGGTATGCAAGATCAAGCTGAGAGGAGTGAGGTGGATCAAGAGAGAGAGAGGAGCAGTCAGGGAGAAAGACTGAAAGTTGAGGAGCTAAGGATCAAAGAAATGGCAGATGATTACAGGACCAAAGTAGAGGACGAGTTGGAATCAGTGAACTGGACAGCCTGTAGAATGCATATAGGGCTTGCTTAGTTAGGAATGCTCAAGTGGTGTGTGGTGTGGCAAGAGTATCAACAAAAAGAAGGGTACGGCATGGTGGGATGAGGAGGTTAAGAGAGCGGTGGAGGAAAAGAGGAAGAAGTAGCAAAAGTGGTTACAGGATAGGGGTTCAGTTTAAATAAGAACTGAGTATATCGAGAGCAAGAAGCACTTAAAGAGACTAGTGAAAAGGAAAAAGGAGAAGGTAAATGATGATCTGGGAAGAAAAATGAATGCGAACTACTCTGAAAATAGGAAGTTATTCTGGAAAGAGGTCCGGAAATGTAGAAGTGAAAGCGGAAAGAAATGTGATGGTGTGAAGGATGCAGGTGGTAGGTTACTAATTCATGGAGATGAAGTAAGGACCAGATGGAAAGAATATTTTATTCTGATGAATGGGGATAGAGAGTTCAGAGCTGCTGTAAACATGATTGGTTTTGGGGGGGTGCAGTGAAGGAATGCAGTGCCAGGAGATGTGACACTCGCACAGGTGAAGAGTGCTGTGAAGTGGCTGAAAAATGGGAAAGCAGCTGGGGTTCATGAGGTGTATGCAGAGATGCTTAAGAGTAGTGGAGAGAGTGGAGTGAAGTGCTTGTTGGAAGTATGTAAGGAGGCATGGATGAGTGAAACTGTGCCTGCAGAGTGGTAAAAGGCTGTGATTGTTCCCCTGTACAAAAATAAAGGTGAGCGAAGTGAGTGCAAGAATTATCGTGGCATAAGTTTATTCAGTGTGGTAGGGACGGTATATGGAAGAATTATTATAGGGAAAGTAAGAGAGAGATGAGAAGTCCTAGTGAATGATGAACAGGGTGGCTTTATGGGTGGCGTTGATCACGTATTTGCAGTGAGACAGATAGCAGAGAAGGCTTGTGAGAAGGACCGTAAATGTGTTGATGGCATTCATGGATCTGGAAAAAGCATACGACAAAGTAGACAGTGGGGAATTGTGGAAAGTTTTGCGCATGTATGGTGTAGATGGTAAGCTGCTAGGTGCTGTGAAGAGTTTTTATGATGGTGGCGAAGCATGTACATTATAAGGGTAAATGGGCATCTAAGTGAATGGTTCACGATCAGTGTGGGAGTGCGACAAGGTTGTGTGATGTCCCCATGGTTGCTCGTTATATATATGGATGGGGTGATGAGAGAAGTAAAAACACGAGTTGTGGAGAGAGGGATGGCGTTGGTAATGAATGGTGATAGATGGAATATCTCAGATTTGTTGTATGCTGATGACGCAATGCTGCTTGCAGTACCGGACAAGAGTTATACTGATGTCTGTGAGCGTCGTACCTTGAGAGTAAATGAGAGAAGAGTAAAGTGATGGTTATTGAGAGAGAAGGTGTCTCCCAGTGTGATGTCACAGTGAATGGAGAAAGACTGGAATTGGTGAGAGAGTTCAAAGACTTGGGTACAATGATAGCAAAGAGAGGAAAAGGTGCAAGGGAAGTTGAAAGTAGAGTGACACAAGGAAGAAAAGTAGCTGGTGCAATGAAGGCCTTGATAAGAAACAGAAGCTTGAGTGTTGCAGCTGCAGGAGGCTTACATGAGGGAGTGTTAGTGTCAACTTTAACATATGGGTGTGAGACTATAGTGTGGCATGAAAATGAAAAGTCAAGAGTAAGAGCAGCGGAGATGGGACTGCTGAGGAATGTATGTGGAGTACAGAGGGTGGATAGGATACGAAGTAATGTGATTGGTGAAAGGCGTGGAGTGAGGAAGTCGGTGGACACCAGAATCGAAGAGAGTGTCCTGAGATGGTATGGTCATGTGGAAAGAATGGATAACAATAGAGTGGTGAAAAAGGTATACCTGAACGAATTTGAAGGAGGGAGGAGGCGAGGTAGGCCAAGGCGAAGGTGAAGAGATATGGTGGAGAGAGGTTTGGAAGCCAGTGAGGCTAGGGACCTGACAAGAGATCGAGCTGGCTGGATGAATGTTGTGAGAAGTGCATGATCAGGGATTTTGGCACCCTTTGTGAGCATGGGGGCATCTGGATTGACTCAATCGAATACGTTTGTGTGAAGCTGAAGAATGTGGTGAATGTTTTTGGCGTATCCGGTTGAGCCATGATTCTGGGGGCTTGAATGATGAGTGAATGGAAGCATGGCCTATTGGATTGGACAAATTTGTGCTGTTTGGACATTGCTACTCCTCATCCTGCCCTTGGGTGGGAAAGGAGGTCCGGATGATGATGATTATGAGTATATGTATCTATTTATCTATCTACCTACATCTATCTATCTATCTATATCTATCTATCTATCTATC
>NC_136981.1:13785215-13860215 GCF_032717465.1 Coenobita brevimanus
GACCAAAGTCGGGATGATCCAGCCAATGTATCTCTACCAGGTGGTTTAGGCTGTCTAGTAGAGATTGTATGTAGGGGGAAAAGTGCTTGTAAGTGTAACTGTAGTGTTCTAGTGGCTTTGGATATGTGTGTAATCTGTGAACTAACTGTAATCGGACCGCGCAAGCCAACTGGGTGAAAGCATACTTTACAGTATGCGACACTGGTTTAACCACAGCACCCCTTGTGTCTGCCAATGCAGTACGTGGCCGGGTAAACACTCCCAGTGTTTATTACCCTGGCGGGGTGCAAACCCTGGCCCACCCGTGTACGAAATGGACACTCTAGCACTGTACCACAGCGGCTCCATATATATATATATATATATATATATATATATATATATATATATATATATATATATATATATATATATCATCATCAGCCAATTTTGAGTATCCATTGCAGGACCGGCCAATCCCGTACAATGTCAGGACAATACAGCCAATGTATCTCTACCAAGTGGCTTAGGCTGCCTAGTAGAGATTGCATGTAGGGTGATAAGTGTTTGTAAGTGTAATTGTAGTGTTGGAGTGGCTCTGCATGTGTGTGTAGTCTGAGAACCAAGTGTAATCGGCCCACGGAAGCCGATTGGGTGCAAACATACTTTTAGTAAGCGACACTGGTTCAACGACAGCACACGTTGTGTCCGTGAATGCAGTACCTGGCCGGATGAACACTCCTAAAGTTTATTGCCGGGCGGGGTGCGCACTCTGGCTCACCGGTGTACGAAAACGCCACGGTGGCTCCATATATATATATATATATATATATATATATATATATATATATATATATATATATATATATATATATATATATATATATATACAGAGAGAGAGAGAGAGAGAGAGAGAGAGATTTTGAAGAGTGCATAATAAAACCGGGTGCAGTCAGCCTCTGGTTACCAAAACTCTTGTTAATAAACACAAGTCTATACCTAATATTACGCGGTATGTGCGAAGGGGCATTTCCCAGGAATTTTATGTCTCTTCAGAGAGAGAGAGAGAGAGAGAGAGAGAGTCTGTCTGTCTGTCTTCTATGGAAATAAAGGGGGATGCATATAGAACCCTTTTAACAGCTCTGAAGTATGTAACTTCTTACGACGAATTTGAACATTTTTAATGTTTACATTACATAAGCTAAAGTGGCTCCTCTGAGAGCCAAGATTATTATTAATCATAAATACTCAAGTCAACATGGTGGAAAGATGGTAGGCAATTACTGTAGATTTTTTTTACTTTTATAACCATATTATTAGCAACAGAGGATCGGATGGGTAGACGGATTGGTGGGATGGGTGGGCAGTGGGAAAATAGCTTCATGGAGATTATATATAGTATAGTGTAGTATAGTATAGTATATATAGAGTTACGGAACTGAGAAAACTGTCCCGCAAAGTTCCAGGTTCAAAACAAAAGAGTTAGGTAAAATTACAAGTTAAAGTTTAATGCTCAAACTAACAACTAAACATTCAGGACTCATATGGATAATGTAATGGCAAAAAACAGGTTAAATATATGGTTAACTGCATTAGCCTCTATTAACACGAAATTAGCAAGAGTAAATTTATCTAAGTCAGCCCTGATAAAATGAGAAAACCAGATAATACTCAATGAATGCAAGATATATTATTACAGATACAAAATATTATTACCACTGACTGACAATATGAATTACAAAAACTTTACTAGGCCTACGAATCAACACCTTATGCTATGCAGTACAAGAACAAAATGTAATAACAGTTATACTCAAATTACACAGCTGCTAGATGGCTGGAGACTTCCTGAGCACTCACAGTAATAACAACTGTACAGGGGAGGACAGAGATGTGAGCAAAATGAGGAGTAGATCTAAGTGGCAATTAATGCAGAGACTGAGCTCATTATATAGGGGCCGGCAGAGCTTGATACAACTTGTAAGAAGGACGCGCAAATGAAGCCACAGGGGACAAAGAGTTGACAATCCTACTCTGAACAACAGAAAGAACGACTTACTCTACTATAAGGGAAGAAGGGGGGAGTGAGGTAGAACACGCTCGTGATCAAACATGCAGTATACAATACGTTACAATTACACAAAGGATGATGAAATCATAGGCTATGTAACACCTCCCCACAAAGAAAAAAAAATTTACAATGGAAATTTCTTATTACTCTAAAACAATCTGTCTAAAGTCTAGATAAGCAATCTGCAATAACATTTTCTTTCCCCTTGATATGTTGTATGTCTAATGAATACTCCTGAAGAAGTAGACTCCATCTTGTCAATCTCTGATTTTTATCTTTAAAATTACTAAGGAATTTCAGTGGGTTATGATTAGTATAAATGACGATGGGGTCAAAACCAGAACACAAATAAAATGAAAAATGCTGTAAACCCAAAATCAAGGCCAAAAGCTCTTTCTCAATAGTTGAGTAGTTCTTTTGAGGTGGAGTGAACTTCTTACTGTAATAAGATACAGGGTGTTCAATACCCTGATCATCCTCTTGCAGCAAAACAGCCCCAGCTCCTGTATCACTTGCATCAACAGCCATCTTAAAAGGCTTAGGAAAATTTGGAGTAGCGAGCACTGGCTGACTTAATAGGATACCTTTAAGTTTACTAAAAGAGGATTCACAGTTATCGGTCCAGACAAATTTAACTCCCTTTTTCAGTAGGTCTTTAAGTGGTGATACAAGAATTGAAAAGTTAGGAACAAATCTCCTGTAATAACCTACCATTCCCAAAAATCTTTGTAGCTCTTTCCTACTTTTAGGTCTGGGAAGATCACTTATAACCTGAACCTTAGCTCCTGGTGGTGCAACATGTCCATCACCAATTACGTACCCAAGGTACTGAACTTTAGCTTGACCAAACTCACACTTTGATAAATTAGCTACAAGATTAGCCTGACCCAAGCGCTCAAGAAATTTACTGACATGGCATAGGTGATCTTTCCAGTTGTCACTGAAGATTAATACATCATCAATATAAACAACACACCCTGCCAAACCCTCTGTTACAACATTCATGAGCTTCTGAAATGTGGCTGGTGCATTCTTCATACCATATGGCATTACAGAACATGCAAAAGTCTTTCCTAGTTTACAAAACATGAGATCTCCCTAGCACGTTCAGTCATAGGTACTTGCCAGTATCCCTTTAACAAATCAAACTTACTTATGTACCTAGCCTTTCCGATCTTGTCTATGCAATCTTCCACGCGAGGGAGAGGGTAAGTGCCTGTTTTGGTTGTCTGATTAACACATCTGTAGTCGATGCAAAGCCGCTGTGACCCACCTGGCTTAGGGACTAGAGTGACAGGAGAACTCCACTCACTCTGACAGGGCTCAATCATCTTGTGGTCGAACAGGTAGCCAAGCTCCTTCTGGATGAGAGGAACTTTCACTGGGTTCACACGGTAAGGAGGCAGTTTAATTGGGTTTGAGTCTCCAACATCGACATCATGCATCAACACAGTGGTTCTTCCTGGAGTGGCACGGAACACTTGCGGGTACTCCTGCAGTAATGCCAAAAACTCCTGGCTTTCCTTGGGAGGTAGATGAGAAAGCTTAGTCTGGAGATCATTCATAATATCAGGATTCTTCCCCAAACTATCACTCAGGCTCATGCTGCATGGGAGAACTTCACTTGCAGACTCGGGTGGAACAGCTACAGTCCAGACTGGGTTATTTTCGTCCCGCCTGTGATATAACTTTAGCATGTTGATGTGACAAAGTTGCTTGTTCTTTCTACGATCTGGTGTGCCGATGACATAGTTGACATCACTGAGTTTCTTCGAAATAAGGACCACTAAACTTGGCTTGAAGAGGTTGCCTATGCACTGGTAGCAGAATCAAAACCTGATCTGGCTGAAAGTGGCGTAACCTGGACTTCTTATCATACCAAGTCTTCATCTTCTCCTGAGCAGCTCCTAAATTCTCTCTCGCCTGCTGTAAAGCAGTGGACAGCCGTTCTTTCAACTTCATCACATACTCCAGCAGGTTGACGTCATCTTCCTCCGACAGCCAGCATTCCTTGAGTAGCTTAAGGGGTCCTCTTACTTCATGGCCAAACAGTAGTTCAAAGGGTGAGAAGCCCAGTGATTCATTTCGAGATTCTCTTGCGGCAAATACAACGAATGGAAGACCTTTATCCCAGTCTTTCTGATGTTCCAAACAGTATTTCTTGAGCATCAATTTGAGTGTTTGATGATATCTCGCCAACGCTCCTTGGGTCTGGGGATGGTAAGCTGAAGACGTGATCTGGGTGATCCCCAACTCTTTCAGAGACTGCTTGAAAACATTAGACATGAAATTACTTCTCCGGTCTGACTGTACCTCCTTGGACAGACCAAACTTTGTGAAGAACCCTAGGATTTCCCTAACCACGTTCTTTCCTGAGATATTTCTAAGTGGAATGGCTTCAGGATAACGAGTAGCCATATCAATCAGGGTCAACACATAAGAAAATCCTGAAGAAGTCTTAGGAAGAGGGCCCACAATATCCACCAACACACGGGTGAATGGCGCCTCAAAAGGAGGAATGGGAACTAGAGGTGCAACCTTTTCGGTCTGATTGCACTTCCCCACAACTTGACAGGTGTGACAAGACTTACAATACCAGGAAACATCTCTGAAGATACCTGGCCAGTAGAAGTGTTTCAAAATGCGTGCCACAGTCTTCCTCACTCCAAGGTGTCCTGCCAAACTGGAATCATGAGCCACTCTAATGATATCCTGCCTACAAACACGAGGGATGACAACTTGATGTACAACCTCCCATTCACAGTCGGCTGATGCTGCTGGGGGTCTCCACTTCCTCATAAGTACTCCAGACTTTATATAATAACAAGTAGAAGCACCAGCTGACTCTTCCTCACTGCAAGCAGAGTTAGCTAGACCTTTCAACTCAGGGTTAGCAACCTGCAACTCAACCAACTCTTGACGAGACAAATTATCAACACTACGGGGTACTGCCTCATCTGGTGAGTGGTCCAAATTAGCAAGAAAAGTGTCAGCTAGGATAACATCATCATCATCATTATCCTCTAAGTCACCAGTAACTTTAGACTTAGCCCTAGTGACAGCACATGCAGAGAACATGTCAGGGACATCACAATCCTGGGCCGCAGCCACCGGCTCACCAGACAACTGAGGAGCTGGACACACTTGACTTCCACCAATATTATTTCCAAGTAAGAAAGTTACACCTGACATTGGGAGTGTCTCAACCAACCCAACCATAACGGAACCATTAACAAAACCAGACTCTAAATTCACTCTGCACAGAGGGACAGAGAAGTAATTATTCCCTACACCTTGTAAGATTACAGTTTCATCAGAGGAATTAACATTAGAGCCTAGAACACTGGTCAGCATAAGGGATTGGCAAGCACCTGTATCACGATATATTTTAACTGATTTCCTGTCATTACTGTCCAGAGGACTGACAAAACCATCAGACAGGAAATTGGCACATGAAGTCTTGAAAGTGTCACCCACGTTACTGCTCAAAAGAGGAGCTCCATCAAGAGAATTTAATTTACCCCTCAAAGCAGGTTCAGTTAACTCAGTTAAAGAATTCTGGGAACTCTCAAGGGTGGACACTAGACCAATTGACTGAATATTTAAAAACTCCTTTTTGTTCACATCACGCTGTCTCCTGAAACATTTCTCCTTAGTATGACCAAGCTTACTACAATAAGTACATTTACTTTTCTGAATTCTGGAGGTGGAGCTGATATTTACTTCCTGAGAAACATCATCTTTATTCTCTTTCCTGTTACCTGTACTCTGAGTAGAGGCAACGTACTTACTCTCAGCTTTCCTTTTTCCTCTAGAATATCTCTTGTGAGTGAGAACATATGGATCAGCTAAGACTGCAGCATCAGACAAATTATCTATTCTTTCCTCATCAAGATATCGGCTTACATCTTTATTAATACACCTTTTGAAGTCCTCCAGCAAAATCATCTGCTTAAATTTCTCAAAATCAGAATCCACATTCTTAGAATTTAACCACTGCTCTAACAGATCTTCTTTGATTTTTGCATACTCAACATGGGATTGCTTATCTTGCTTATAAGTTGTCCTAAATTTTACTCTATAGGCTTCAGGAACAAGCTCATATGCCTTAAGAATCAAGCTCTTAACTACATCATAATTATCAGACTGATCCTGAGGCAAAGAAGCATAAGTTACTTGAGCTTTACCGGTGAAAACAGTTTGAAGGAGTACTGGCCAATACTTTTTGGGCCAATTAAAACCTGTAGCTTCCCTCTCAAACAACTGAAAATACTCTGTTAAAACAGATTCATTAAAAGGAGGGACAAGTTTAACATTTTTAGCCACATCAAAATCATCAGAGCTAGATGATCCACTTCCACCTTGTTTCATGCGATACTCATGGTCTGCCTGAATCCTAGCTAGTTCAATTTGTGCCTGAGCCTGTGCCTGTGCCTCTTGAATACGAGCCTGAGACTCTGCCTCCTTAGCATTTGCTTGAAATTCAGCCTCCTGAATACGAGCCTGAGACTCTGCCTCCTTAGCACGTGCCTGAAACTCAGCCTCCTTAACACGAGCCTCCTGCAGAGCTAGCTGTAACTTAGCTATTTCAATCTGCGTTTGCTCATATGGAAGAGTTACATTAAACAAGCTTTTATTAATCATGCCAACAATTTCATCTTCAGAATGTTGAGAGTGAACTGCAATTCCCAATTGTTGAGCAACAAGCTTAAGTTCATTCTTTGTTCTGTTTTCTACATCACACACTGTTTGCACATATGACAAAAAATCATTGGCTTCATCAAGAGTAGTAATAGTAGACATCATGAATAAATCAGTCACAAAATATCAACCAATATCCTTATGATAATATCCTGAATATCCTGATAAGAGGTCGCCAAATTTATGTTACGGAACAGAGAAAACTGTCCCGCAAAGTTCCAGGTTCAAAAGAAAAGAGTTAGGTAAAATTACAAGTTAAAGTTTATTGCTCAAACTAACAACTAAACATTCAGGACTCATAAGGATAATGTAATGGCAAAAAACAGGTTAAATATATGGTTAACTGCAATAGCAAGAGTAAATTTATCTAAGTCAGCCCTGATAAAATGAGAAAACCAGATAATACTCAGTGAATGCAAGATATATTATTACAGATACAAAATATTATTACCACTGGCTGACAATATGAATTACAAAAAATTTACTAGGCCTACGAATCAACACCTTATGCTATACAGTACAAGAACAAAATGTAATAACACTTATACTCAAATTACACAGCTGCTAGATGGCTGGAGACTTCCTGAGCACTCACAATAATAACAACTGTACAGGGGAGGACAGAGATGTGAGCAAAATGAGGAGTATATCTAAGTGGCAATTAATGCAGAGACTGAGCTCATTATATAGGGGCCGGCAGAGCTTGATACAACTTGTAAGAAGGACGCACAAATGAAGCCATAGGGGACAAAGAGTTGACAATCCTGCTCTGAACAACAGAAAGAACGACTTACTCTACTATAAGGGTAGAAGGGGGCAGTGAGGTAGAAGACGCTCGTGATCAAACATGCAGCATACTGTACGTTAGAATTACACAAAGGATGATGAAATCATAGGCTATGTAACAATATATATATATATATATATATATATATATATATATATATATATATATATATATATATATATATATATATACACTTGTTGTTGCAAAAGTCCGTCTTTACTTTTTAAAATTTATTATAACTGCATTTAAAGGAGGAACCAAATGACTATTTTGTTGCTGAGGCTGCGATTCATGAGAATTTTGGTGGCATCAAACTTGGCTTCATAAGTCTACTGGAAAGTCACTGGTACACCTCAACGTGGGCACCGCCTTTTTGGAAACAAGCAAACCACGGTTTTACGCATTCTTGGCCGACATTGGACAACATTTCTGGAATAACAGAAGTACACGTTTTCCTGATCCGTTCTTCTAGTGTGGAGAGGTCTGACGGCTTGGTGGTGTACACTTTGCACTTAATGTAGCCCCACAAAAAGAAGTTGCATGGTGTAAGATCCAGCGGGAGAGCAGCCCATTCAATGGGACCACGGCGACCAGTCCACCGATCTGGGAACGTCTCATTCAGAAATGAGTGAACCTCATGCCAGTAATGGGCAAGGGCACGGTCTTGCTGGAAAATGACCTCTTGCATGTCGGCTACAGCTGACAGTTGGGGGATGCAGAACTCCTGAAGCATACGAAGGTATTTGTCTTCGCTGGTGTTCACGGAATTTCCATCTTTATCCCGGAAGAAGAAAGGACCAATCAGTCCAGCTGAGGAAACGGTACGCCAGACGATCAATTTCGGCATGTCCCTTGCATGTTCACGGATTTCCACAGGATTGTGAGTTCCCCAGTTGCGGGTGTTGAGCCAGTTGACGCGACCAGAAAGGTGGAAGAGAGCTTCATCACTGAACCATATGTCCTTCAGGATCGATGGGTCATTTTCGTAGTGATGCAGCAGTGTCTCACACATCTCCACCTGGTAATCGTAGTCTTGAGGTTCCAGCTTCTGAAGCACCTGCATCTTGTACGGATACAGCTTGAGATCACGCCGCAAAATCTTTTGGATAGATGTCACGCTGATGTTCAGTTCTGCAGCTGCTCGCCGAATGGACTTTCCTTGACTCTGAGCAAAAGCCTCACGGAGAGTTTCGACATCCTCCTCACTCCGTCCACTTCGACGTCTTCCTGATCGGAATTTGTCCTTAACGGATCCGGTCTCCATAAACTTCTGGTGGGTGGCGATGAAGGTGTTCCTATCCGGTGCATAATGCTGTCCATAGACTGCCCGGAATCGTCGCTGCACTTCAACCACAGATTGAAAAACTTCCTGCTATGCAGCGATTTTACACCTCTGCTCTAGAGTCAGCATGGTAGCAGAATAAAACGGTGCAAGACTTCAAATGTAGACTAAAAAAAAATCTCAACTACTGAGTAAGAGTTTACCACAAGATGAACGTCGTTGGTCGATTACCTGCAAGGAAAACTTAAATTCAAATTAGTGAGGGACTTTTGAAACACCCAATATGTGTGTGTGTGTGTGTGTGTGTGTGTGTGTGTGTGTGTATGTGTGTGTGTGTGTGTGTGTGTGTGTGTGTGTGTGTGTGTGTGTGTGTGTGTGTGTGTGTGTGTGTGTTACTGGCAATGTGTGAAACTAAGGGTTTATACAGAATGCCTAGGTATTTTATAGAACGCCTAGCATTTTTGGGAAAAGCATGAAATAAGCTTATTTCATTCTGCCCTCAAGTTCTTAACCTTGGAATTTAAATAGAATGCCTTGGTATTGTATAAAATGTCTAGCATTATTTTTTGGCAAAGTATATCATAGTAGACAACAGGGGAGCTGCGTTTATTTTCGGCTGGGATAATTTAGGCTGTTTAAGTTAGGTTAGGCTAGGTTACGTCAGGTTAGGTTAGGTTAGGATAATATAGAGCAGCGTTTCTTAACCTTCTCCGACCTCAGCACCCCTCTTGTAATGAGATCTCAGTCCAGCACCCCTCTACATCTGGTTACTGGGACTACAGTTGCTACACTACTGCAGGGTAAAAGTAAAGTAAAATACTGCCTTACAGTTTATTTTATACTGTCTCAAAAAAAAAAAAAAAAAATCAAGGATGCCAATACTAAGCAAATCCAGTAAGAAAAAATATAATGCAGCATTTTCCAGCACCCCCTAAAATTGATTTCAGCGCCCCCTGGGGGTGCTAGCACCCAGGTTAAGACACGCTGATTTAGAAGAACGCCGTTACATGGTGATTTTATCTAAATTAACTTAACTCACCCTGACCTTACTAACTTAGCCTAGTCTAACCTGAACTTAACCTTGATTATCCCCGCCTAACCAAATCGCAGCCTAAATTAACGTAATGTTAGTGAAATGAGTGATTTCACAGCATCCCTGTTTGCTGCAGTTTGGTCGCTTCACACGTTGCCTAAAACAAAGTCGGTATTCTACAGAATAACCAGGAAATGTGTAGAGATTATTTTATTTCATACCTTAACCTGAAGTTTTAGACATTCCATAGAATACCTGGGCATTCTATACAATGACGTATTTCCCACTTTGCCGGCAAAATATATAAGTCTCTCTCTCTCTCTGTCTCTCTCTCTCTGTATATGTGTGTGTGTGTGTGTGTGTGTGTGTGTGTGTGTGTGTGTGTGTGTGTGTGGTAGGTGGGGGCGCCTATCATCCACCCACTCAGTGTAGAGTGATGCCATATGAGCTCTACACTGAGTGACAAACCAAATGGTTTCTGTACCCAGGAAACCATTTACTACGCTGAGTAGTAGCCATATAACTGGGGTTTCTGACAAGGTTAAGTGTCCCCCAGATTCCCCTATCCAAAATCACTCAATCATGGCAGTCATTTCAGAGAGCCTCAGAGGGCCAAATACCTGCCCAGGGCCCCAACCAAATGGGCAGACTCGCGTGGCGATAAGGAATGTGAGAGGTGTGAATCAGGAAAGCAAGAGGGTGGAAGTGGTGAATGTGTTCAAGAGTGAGAGATATGCTGTGATGGCATTGTGTGAAACGAGAGATGAGGGGTGCGAAGTGGAGAAGTGGGAGGGTGTGAAATGTATAAGATCGGGAATGAATGGGAGAGGAAGATGTATCGAAGAAGTTGCTTTGTTGATGAATCAGGTGTGGCAGAGTCGAATGAGAGACTACAAATGTGTCAGCTCGAGGTGTATGTATGTCAATTTCAGGTTTGAGAAGGTGAAAGTGGCAGTGATTGTAGCGTATGCACCGTGTGAGGACAGGAGTGAGAGAAAAACAGGTTTTGGGATGAGCTGGGTGAAGTAGTGGGAGAAATGCCCAGGAGCTATAAAGTGATCGTGATGGGGGATATGAACGGAAGAGTAGGCACTTGTCCTGAGGATGACATAATGGGTTGTTATGGAGTACCAGGAGAAAACGATAATGGGAATCGATTAAAGGATATGTCAGGAGAGGAGGTTGTGCATTTGCAATTCGTATTTCAAACACAAAGATGCACATAAATATACATGGTCTAGAGGAAACGGGGATCATGATGAAATAAGCCTGATTGATTACGTGCTGGTAGGGAGGTCGATAATGGGAATGGTTGCTGATACGAGGGCAGTGAGAGGACGATGTGGAGGTCTGTCAGATCATATGACTGTGATATGCAAGATCAAGCTGAGAGGAGTGAGGTGCATCAAGAAAGAGAAGAGCAGTCAGGGAGAAAGACTGAAAGTTGAGACGAGGATCAAAGAAATGACAGGACCAAAGTAGAGGACGAGTTAGAATCAGTAAACTGGAATGCATTGGATCTGGACAGCCTGTGGAATGCATATAGGGCTTGCTTAGTTAGGAATGCTAAAGTGGTGTGTGGTGTGGCAAGAGTATATAAAGAAGGGTACGGCATGGTGGGATGAAGAAGTTAAGAGAGTGGTGAAGGAAAAGAGGAAGATGTGGCTAAAGTGGTTACAGGATAGGGGTTCAAATGAAATAAGAACTGAGTATATCGAGAGCAAGAATTACGTAAAGAGATTAGTGAAAAGGAAAAAGGAGAAAGTAAATGATGATCTGGGAAGGAAAATGAATGCGAACTACTCTAAAAATAGGAAGTTATTCTGGAAAGAGGTCCGGAAATGTAGAAGTGAAAGCGGAAAGAAATGTGATGGTGTGAAGGATGCAGGTGGTAGGTTACTAACTCATGGAGATGAAGTAAGGACCAGATGGAAAGAATATTTTGAAAGCCTGATGAATGGGAATAGAGAGGGCAGAGCTGCTGTAAACATGATTGGTTTTGGGGGGGTGCAGTGAAGGAATGCAGTGCCAGGAGATGTGACACTCGCACAGGTGAAGAGTGTTGTGAAGTGGCTGAAAAATGGGAAAGCAGCTGGGGTTGATGAGGTGTATGCAGAGATGCTTAAGAGTAGTGGAGAGAGTGGAATGAAGTGCTTGTTGGAAGTATGTAAGAAAGCATGGATGAGTGAAACTGTGCCTGCAGGGTGGTAAAAGGCTGTGATTGTACCCCTGTACAAAAATTAGGTGAGCGAAGTGAGTTCAAGAATTATCGTGGCATACGTTCATTGAGTGTGGTAGGGAAGGTATATGGAAGAATTATTATAGAGAAAGTAAAAGAGATATCAGAAGTCCTAGTGGATGATGAACAGGGTGGCTTTATGGGTGGCGTTGATCACGTATTTGCAGTGAGACATATAGCAGAGAAGGCTTGTGAGAAGGACAGTAAATGTGTTGATGGCATTTATGGATCAGGAAAAACATACAACAAAGTAGACAGAGGGGGATTGTGGAAAGTTTTGCGCATGTATGGTGTAGATGGTAAGCTGCTAGTTGCTGTGAAGAGTTTTTATGATGGTAGCGAAGCATGTACAGTATAAGGGTAAATGGGCATCTAAGTGAATGGTTCACGATCAGTGTGGGCATGCGACAAGGTTGTGTGATGTCCCCATGGTTGTTCAATATGTAAAAATATATATATATATATATATATATATATATATATATATATATATATATTGTTACGAAATAGAGAAAGATAATGTACACTTTAAGTGAGAATACTAAAAATCACTACTGTCCCGTAAAGTTCCAGGTTCAAAACAAAAGAGTTAGGTAAAATTACAAGTTAAAGTTTAATGCTCAAACTAACAACAAAACATTCAGGACTCATAAGGATAATGTAATGGTAAAAACAGGTCAAATATATGGTTAACTGCAATAGCCTCTATTAACACGAAATTAGCATGAGTAAATTTATCTAAGTCAGCCCTGATAAAATGAGAATACCAGATAATACTCAGTGAATGCAAGATATATTTTTACCACTGGCTGACAATATGAATTACAAAAACTTTACTAGGCCTACGAATCAACACCTCATGCTATACAGTACAAGGGAAAAAATGTAATAACACTTATACTCAAATTACACAGCAGCTAGATGGCTGGAGACTTCCAGAGCACTCACAAAAATAACAACTGTACAGGGGAGGACAGAGATGTGAACAAAATGAGTAGACCTAAGTGGCAATAATGCAGAGACTGAGCTCATTATATAGGGGCCGGCAGAGCTTGATACAACTTGTAAGAAGGACGCGCAAATGAAGCCATGGGGACAAAGAGTTGACAATCCTGCTCTGAACAACAGAAAGAACGACTTACTCTACTATAAGGGAGGAGGGGGGGTGTGAGGTAGAACACGCTTGTGATCAAACATGCAGCATACTGTACGTTAGAATTACACAAAGGATGATGAAATCATAGGCTATGTAACACCTCCCCACAAAGAAAAAGAAATTTACAAAGGAAATTTCTTATTACTCTAAAACAATCTGTCTAAAGTCTAGATAAGCAATCTACAATAACATTTTCTTTCCCCTTGACATGTTGTATGTCTAATGAATTCTCCTGAAGAAGTAGACTCCATCTTGTCAATTTCTGATTTTTATCTTTAAACTTACTAAGGAATTTCAGTGGGTTATTGACTATGGGGTCAAAACCAGAACACAAATAAAATGAAAAATGCTGTAAACCCAAAATCAAGGCCAAAAGCTCTTTCTCAATAGTTGAGTAGTTCTTTTGAGGTGGAGTGAACTTCTTACTGTAATAAGATACAGGGTGTTCAATACCCTGATCATCCTCTTGCAGCAAAACAGCCCCAGCTCCTGTATCACTTGCGTCAACAGCCATCTTAAAAGGCTTAGCAAAATTTGGAGTAGCGAGCACTGGCTGACTTAATAGGATAGCTTTAAGTCTGCTGAAAGAGGATTCACAGTTATCAGTCCAGACAAATTTAACTCCCTTTTTCAGTAGGTCTGTAAGTGGTGATACAAGAATTGAAAAGTTAAGAACAAATCTTCTGTAATAACCTACCATTCCCAAAAATCTTTGTAGCTCTTTCCTACTTTTAGGTCTGGGAAGATCACTTATAACCTGAACCTTAGCTCCTGGTGGTGCAACATGTCCATCACCAATTACGTACCCAAGGTACTGAACTTTAGCTTGACCAAACTCACACTTTGATAAATTAGCTACAAGATTAGCCTGAACCAAACGCTCAAGAGATTTACTGACATGGCATAGGTGATCTTTCCAGTTGTCACTGAAGATTAATACATCATCAATATAAACAACACACCCTGCCAAACCCTCTGTTACAACATTCATGAGCTTCTGAAATGTGGCTGGTGCATTCTTCATACCATATGGCATTACAGAACATGCAAAAGTCTTTCCTAGTGTTACAAAACATGAGATCTCCCTAGCACGTTCAGTCATAGGTACTTGCCAGTATCCCTTTAACAAATCAAACTACTTATGTACCTAGCCTTTCCGATCTTGTCTATGCAATCTTCCACGCGAAGGAGAGGGTAAGTGTCTGTTTTGGTTATCTGATTAACACGTCTGTAGTCGATGCAAAGCCGCTGTGACCCACCTGGCTTAGGGACTAGAGTGACAGGAGAACTCCACTCGCTCTGACAGGGCTCAATCATCTTGTGGTCCAACAGGTAGCCAAGCTCCTACTGGATGAGAGGAACTTTCACTGGGTTCACACGGTAAGGAGGCAATTTAATTGGCTTTGCGTCTCCAACATCGACATCATGCATCAACACAGTGGTTCTTCCTGGAGCGGCACGGAACACTTGCGGGTACTCCTGCAGTAATGCCGAAAACTCCTGCCTTTCCTCGGGAGGTAGATGAGAAAGCTTAGTCTGGAGATCATTCATAATATCAGGATTCTTCCCCAAACTATCACTCAGGCTCATGCTGCATGGGAAAACTTCACTTCCAGACTCGGGTGGAATAGCTACAGTGCAGACTGGATTATTTTCGTCCCACCTGTGATATAACTTTAGCATGCTGATGTGACAAAGTTGCTTGTTCTTTCTACGATCTGGTGTGGCGATGACATAGTTGACATCACTGAGTTTCTTCTCCACGAAATAAGGACCACTAAACTTGGCTTGAAGAGGTTGTCCATGCACCGGTAGCAGAATCATAACCTGATCTCCTGGCTGAAAGTGGTGTAACTTGGACTTCTTATCATACCAAGTCTTCATCTTCTCCTGAGCATCTCCTAAATTCTCTCTCGCCTGCTGTAAAGCAGTGGACAGCCGTTCTTTGAACTTCATCACATACTCCAGCAGGTTGACGTCATCTTCCTCCAACAGCCAGCATTCCTTGAGTAGCTTAAGGGGTCCTCTTACTTCATGGCCAAACAGTAGTTCAAAAGGTGGGAAGCCCAGTGATTCATTTGGAGATTCTCTTGCAGCAAATACAACGAATGGAAGACCTTTATCCCAGTCTTTCTGATGTTCCAAACAGTATTTCTTGAGCATCGATTTGAGTGTTTGATGATATCTCTCCAACGCTCCTTGGGTCTGGGGATGGTGAGCTGAAGACGTGATCTGGGTGATGCCCAACTCTTTCAGAGACTGCTTGAAAACATTTGACATGAAATTACTTCCCCGGTCTGACTGTACCTCCTTGGGCAGACCAAACTTTGTGAAGAACCCTAGCATTTCCTTAACCACGTTCTTTGCTGAGATATTTTTAGGTGGAATGGCTTCAGGATAACGAGTAGCCATATCAATCAGGGTCAACACATAAGAAAATCCTGAAGAAGTCTTAGGAAGAGGGCCCACAATATCCACCAACACACGGGTGAATGGCGCCTCAAAAGGAGGAATGGGAACTAGAGGTGCAACCTTTTCGGTCTGATTACACTTCCCCACAACTTGACAGGTGTGACAAGACTTACAATACCAGGAAACATCCCTGAAGATACCTGGCCAGTAGAAGTGTTTCAAAATGCGTGCCACAGTCTTCCTCACTCCAAGGTGTCCTGCCAAACTGGAATCATGAGCCACTCCAATGATATCCTGCCTACAAACACGAGGGATGACAACTTGATGTACAACCTCCCATTCACAGTCGGCTGATGCTGTTGGGGGTCTCCACTTCCTCATAAGTACTCCTGACTTTATATAATAACAAGTAGAAGCACAAGCTGTCTCTTCCTCACTGCAAGCAGAGTTAGCTAGACCTTTCAACTCAGGGTCAGGAACCTGCAACTCAACCAACTCTTGACGAGACAAATTATCAACACTACGGGGTACTGCCTCATCTGGTGAGTGGTCCAAATTAGCAAGAAAAGTGTCAGCTAGGATAACATCATCATCATCATTATCCTCTAAGTCACCAGTAACTTTAGACTTAGCCCTTATGACACCACATGCAGAGAACATGTCAGGGACACCACAATCCTGGGCCGCAGCCACTGGATCGCTAGACAACTGAGGAGCTGGACACACTTGACTTCCACCAATATCATTTCCAAGTAAGAAAGTTACACCTGACATTGGGAGTGTCTCAACCAACCCAACCATAACGGAACCATTAACAAAACCAGACTCTAAATTCACTCTGCACAGAGGGACAGAGAAGTAATTATTCCCTACACCTTGTAAGATTACAGTTTCATCAGAGGAATTAACATTAGAGCCTAGAACACTGGTCAGCATAAGGGATTGGCAAGCACCTGTATCACGATATATTTTAACTGATTTCCTGTCATTATTGTCCAGAGGACTGACAAAACCATCAGACAGGAAATTAGCACATGAACTCTTGAGAGTGTCACCGACGTTACTGCTCAAAAGAGGAGCTCCATCAAGAGAATTTAATTTACCCCTCAAAGCAGGTTCAGTTAACTCAGTTAAAGAATTCTGGGAACTCTCAAGGGTGGACACTAGACCAATTGACTGAATATTTAAAGACTCCTTTTTGTTCACATCACGCTGTCTCCTGAAACATTTCTCCGTAGTATGACCAAGCTTACTCCAATAAGTACATTTACGTTTCTGAAATCTGGAGGTGAAGCTGGTATTTACTTCCTGAGAAACATAATCTTTATTCTCTTTCCTGTTACCTGTACTCTGAGTAGAGGCAACGTACTTACTCTCAGCTTTCCTTTTTCCTCTAGAATATCTCTTGTGAGTGAGAACATATTCATCAGCTAAAACTGCAGCATCAGACAAATTATCTATTTTTTTCTCAAGATATAGGCTTACATCTTTATTAATACACCTTTTGAAGTCCTCCAGCAAAATCATCTGCTTAAATTTACCAAAATCAGAATCCACATTCTTAGAATTTAACCACTGCTCTAACAGATCTTCTTTGATTTTTGCATACTCAACATGGGATTGCTTATCTTGCTTATAAGTTGTCCTAAATTTTACTCTATAGGCTTCAGGAACAAGCTCATAGGCCTTAAGAATCAAGCTCTTAACAGATTGATCCTGAGGCAAAGATGCATAAGTTACTTGAGCTTTACCGGTGAAAACAGTTTGAAGGAGTACTGGCCAATACTTTTTGGGCCAATTAAAACCCGTAGCTACCCTCTCAAACAACTGAAAATACTTTGTTAAATCAGATTCATTAAAAGGAGGGACAAGTTTAACATTTTTAGCCACATCAAAATCATCAGAGCTAGATGATCCAGTTCCACCTTGTTTCATGCGATACTCATGGTCTGCCTGAATCGTAGCAAGTTCAACTTGTGCCTGAGCCTGTGCCTGTGCCTCCTGAATACGAGCATTTGCCTGAAATTCAGCCTCCTGAGTACGAGCCTGAGACTCCGCCTCCTTAGCCTGAGACTCAGCCTCCTTAGCACGAGCCTGAAACTCAGCTTCCTTAACACGAGCCTCCCGCAGAGCTAGCTGTAACTTAGCTATTTCAATCTGCGCTTGCTCATTTGGGGGAGTTACATTAAACAAGCTTTTATTAATCATGCCAACAATTTGATCTTTAGAATGATGAGAGTGAACTGCAATTCCCAATTGTTGAGCAACAAGCTTAAGTTCATTCTTTGTTCTGTTTTCTACATCACACACTGTTTGCACATTTGACAAAAAATCTTTGGCTTCATCAAGTGTAGTAATAGTAGACATCATGAATAAATCACAGTCGCAAAATATCAAGCAATATCCTGATGATAATATCCTGAATATCCTGATAAGAGGTCGCCAAATTTATGTTACGGAATAGAGAAAGATAATGTACACTTTAAGTGAGAATACTAAAAATCACTACTGTCCCGTAAAGTTCCAGGTTCAAAACAAAAGAGTTAGGTAAAATTACAAGTTAAAGTTTAATGCTCAAACTAACAACAAAACATTCAGGACTCATAAGGATAATGTAATGGCAAAAACAGGTCAAATATATGGTTAACTGCAATAGCCTCTATTAACACGAAATTAGCATGAGTAAATTTATCTAAGTCAGCCCTCATAAAATGAGAATACCAGATAATACTCAGTGAATGCAAGATATATTATTACAGATACAAAATAATATTACCACTGGCTGACAATATGAATTACAAAAACTTTACTAGGCCTACGAATTAACACCTCACGCTATACAATACAAGGAAAAAATGTAATAACAATTATACTCAAATTACACAGCAGCTAGATGGCTGGAGACTTCCAGAGCACTCACAAAAATAACAACTGTACAGGGGAGGACAGAGATGTGAACAAAATGAGGAGTAGATCTAAGTGGCAATAATGCAGAGACTGAGCTCATTATATAGGCGCCGGCAGAGCTTGATACAACTTGTAAGAAGGACGCGCAAATGAAGCCATGGGGACAAAGAGTTGACAATCCTGCTCTGAACAACAGAAAGAACGACTTACTCTACTATAAGGGAGGAGGGGGGGGAGTGAGGTAGAACACGCTCGTGATCAAACATGCAGCATACTGTACGTTAGAATTACACAAAGGATGATGAAATCATAGGCTATGTAACTATATATATATATATGGATGGGGTGATGAGAGAAGTAAAAACACGAGTTGTGGAGAGAGGGATGGCGTTGGTAATGAATGGTGATAGATGGAATATCTCAGATTTGTTGTATGCTGATGACGCAATACTGCTTGCTGTACCGGACAATAACTTGGTAGGCTAGTGCAGAGTTATGCTGATGTCTGTGAGCGTCGTGCCTTGAGAGTAAATGAGAGAAGAGTAAAGTGATGATTATTGAGAGAGAAGGTGTCTCCCAGTGTTATGTCACAGTGAAGGGAGAGAGACTGGAATTGGTGAGAGAGTTCAAAGACTTGGGTACAATGATAGCAAAGAGAGGAAAAGGTGCAAGAGAAGTTGAAAGTAGAGTGACACAAGGAAGAAAAGTAACTGGTGCAACTAAGGCCTTGATAAGAAACAGAAGCTTGAGTGTTGCAGCTGCACGAGGCTTACATGAGGGAGTGTTAGTGTCAACTTTAACATATGGGTGTGAGACTATGGTGTGGCATGAAAATGAAAAGTCAAGAGTAAGATCAGTGGAGATGGGACTGTTGAGGAATGTATGTGGAGTACAGAGGGTGGATAGGATACGAAGGAATGTGATTGGTGAAAGGTGTGGAGTGAGGAAGTCGGTGAACACCAGAATCGAAGAGTGTCCTGAGATGGTATGGTCATGTGGAAAGAATGGATAACAATAGAGTGGTGAAAAAGGTATACCTGAGCGAATTTGAAGGAGGGAGGAGGCGAGGTAGGCCAAGGCGAAGGTGGAGAGATATGGTGGAGAGAGGTTTGGAAGCCAGTGAGGCTAGGGACCTGACAAGAGATCGAGCTGGCTGGATGAATGTTGTAAGAAGTGCATGATCAGGGATTTTGGCACCCCTCGTGAGCATGGCAGCGTCCGGATTGACTCAATCGGATACGTTTGTGTGAAGCTGCAGAATGTGGTGAATGTTTTTGGCGTATCCGGTAGAGCCACAATTCTGGGGGCTTGAATGATGAGTGAATGGAAGCGTGGCCTATTGGACTGGGCAAATTTGTGCTGCCTGGGCATTGCTACTCCTCACCCTGCCCTTGGGTGGGAAAGGAGGTCCGGATGATGATGATGAATACATCTATCTTTCTATATCTATATCTATCTACTGTATCTATTTATCTATCTATACATATACTGTATATATATATATATATATATATATATATATATATATATATATATATATATATATATATATATATATATATAGATATATAGATATATATATTTGTAAATTAATTGCTTAATAACAAGTGATTCATAGATAAGCTGATATCCACAAGCAAAAGGAAGCACGAAAAATCCCGAGCGCTTTCGTGTATTCACATCTTCAGGGGAGAGCTCTCCCCTGAAGATGTGAGTACACACACACACACACACACACACACACACACACACACACACACACACACACACACACACAGACACAGACACACACACACACACACACACACACACACACACACACACATGTAAATATATAAAACCATTCATAACTCTGGTTGGTAACCATATAACCAACTCACACGTATTCCCTACGTGTCAACAAGTAGGTTGGAGGAGTTAGAGCCCCTCCCCAAAAAACCACTAACTCAGAGACAAATGGCCACCCCTAATGGAATTATGGCATCTGGCTATATATATATATATATATATTGAAGAGACATACATACATTACACGCGTGTGTACAAATGTTTTTTGCGCTCCTGACCGGGAATCGAACCCAAGACTTCTAGATAAAAGTCAGACATTGTTACCACTACACCACGGCGTAATGAAAGCTGAGCAACTTGAATTTTTGGATGAAGCATATATATATATATATATATATATATATATATATATATATATATATATATATATATATATATATATATATATATATACGCACCACCTACTTCAGTTCCAATAATTCATGTACCGTTGCTCATTTGAAACACTGATCTGATTTGGTTTGATCATAGACTCACACAACACCCATCTGAAAACTAAGACTCTCTTTGTTCATGAAGCAATGTCCCAGAGATAAGATTAGTTAATTCAGTCCATTGTACTCACTCCCTATTGATGGAAATGGAACAGTTCTTTTTAGCCGTCCCGGTCCCGAAGGGGCTCGGGGACTTTTCACTCAGTTTGTCTGTTGGTTTGTTTGTCTGTCTGTCTGTCAGTTAACAACTTTCACAAAAACTACTTGTGCGATTTTCACTAAAATCGCAGGGACGATGGGCTATGACCTTCTGATCACCTGATTAAATTTTGGGCTAAGGCTCAGTCTGTTGTCCCCCCAAAATGTAATATATATATATATATATATATATATATATATATATATATATATATATATATATATATATATATATATATATATATATATATTTTTATGTGTCCGACTCTGGACATAGGCTTCACAGCCTGCTATCAAGGCCCAGCAGTCCTCCTACATGCCATACACCTCTACATGTCACCACTTCGGCGCTAACACCCACCGTCCATATTGAATACATGCTAGGGCTGTCTCATACAGGACTGGTGTATTGGTATTAGCGGGGGTATTTTTACGACATGTCGGCGGGTCTTCTGGTAGATCAGTAAAGCCTGATTTAATGAAATTCAAATCCTTAAACTGTTCCCTGCCCCAGCCGGGATTCGAACCTGGGTCCGTAAGGACTTCAGGCCACCTCTATATATATATATATATATATATATATATATATATATATATATATATATATATATATATATATATATATATATATATATATATATAGTTTTTTCGCCATAATTCCTTTCAAATTCGTCACATCAACATGAAACCAAAACCCAAAGGTGCACCTTTCAAATATGCATCCTATAACATGCCTCATTGCATCAGGGAGGTAACCCCCCCAGTTTGTGTGGGGGAGCCAGTGGCAGGTGGATCGGGCCTAAATTTTCAAATGGGCATAAAATCGTCGATTTCCACCCGATTTACCCCAAATTCAATGTGACATCTTTGACTAGATATCCTGTTTTGTTTATAAGTCAGCACTAAACTGACTGCCAGGAACGGGTTTGCTGTGCCATGGCACCGCTTCTTGTTTTACGTCTAGGACGAGGGCTAGGTCTTTTATAAATGAAACAGTTTATTAGCTCTTGAAAGATTGCCAGCATGCCACATTTGTCATGCCCTGAACGTCATCGTGCTTTAGGGATGCTGGAGAGTGGCATTGTGCAACGTGGGGTTACTCTTATAATGGGAGGTTATTTTTCACTGAGTGTCAGGCCTATCCAGAGGCATCATGAAACAGGTTCAGCTGACAACTGACAGCGTCTTGGAAGAGTACATGTAACAACGGAATGTGAAGATCACCACATACGGATGCCGCATCTCGACGACAAATTTCTTGAGACAGCACAAACAGCACGTGACTCCTGTTCAACATAATTAACGGATAAGCAGGTCCACTGTACAGCGACGATTGCGGTTGTCTGGCTTAAACACACAGACCCATAAGGAGGTTGGATCTCTCCCTCGCCCGTCATTGGAACAGACTACAATGGGGTAACCTACATGACCATCGGACCAGAAAACAGTGGATTGTTCTCTTCACTGATGAATGTGGTTTCTGTGTGGATCACCCTGACGGACGTCTGCGTGTTTGGAGGCGATGTAAAGAGCGCTATGTGAACTACTGTGTGTGACAGGGTAACCAGTGAGGTGGACCCGCAATCAAGGTATAGGTAAGCATTTCAGCTGACTACAAAACTCCTCTAGTGATCATCCAAGGCAACCCGATGGCTCGAGGATACGTCGACAATGTACTCAGGCCTCACGTGATCTTGTTTTTGTGCGACCATCCAGGTGTCACAACATTGCAACAAGATCGTCTACATGCTGCTCATGTCGCAATTGATTTTCTACAGGCTGAGAATGTCAAATTATTGCCATAGACTGCCTTTCCACCTGACTTAAACCCATTTGAATATGTGTGGAACTATCTTATGTGGCGCCCATCGTCATGTGTCCCGAACCACAAAACAGACGACGACTGATCCAGGCTGTGCAAGAAGGGTAGGAGAGGCTTCCACAGTACACACTACGCCATCTGATGTCTTGTATGAGGCGTAGGATTACATCTTGCATGGCTGCAAATGGTGGCCACACCCCGTACTCACTGACGCACGTACAGTAGTGTATGTAGAATTGCCTATCACGGGGTCAAGTCACACAAGCACTGTTTATGTAAAGAATTTCTTGTCCTTATACTCGTGTTCCGTTGTAAACCTGTAGAAAATATCAATGACCTCACTATGTTAACTACCTTAGATATGTTGAACTTTAAATACAATATACAACAGGTAACCTGCTGGTGTTTTTTCAGACATAGATTCTATCATGTGTGTGTGTGTGTGTGTGTGTGTGTGTGTGTGTGTGTGTGTGTGTGTGTGTGTGTGTGTGTGTGTCATGAAACCATAACACATCATGATCACACACACCACCACACCGCATCATAAATACCACTACATGGGACAGCCTAGCAGGGGCGGTTGCTTGCCCCTGATTGATGGGTTTGCTCGATCAGACAGACTGGTGTAGTACAACAACAACAACAGCAACAACACATGGTCATAAAAACGACTACACTACACAGGGTCGTAAAATCTAGAGGGGCTAGGGGGGCTATAGCCCCCCCCCAGTGTTTTTTGTTTATTAATTTGTCAAAATTTCGGTTAAGATTAAGGGTTCAATAACAACTCACGAAATGAATCAAGTTTGTAAAATGTGATACTATGTGTCGATTATTATCATAAATCATGTTGGAACGACTATTTGAGACGCACCGTGGTAGTGTTATGTGTTTCAGTGATAGTGTGTGACAACGCTGTTCTTGTCATTCCCCAAGCCTTTGTCGATAGCTCACTGTTGCCTAGTGGCCTGTGAGTTCATTTTCTCTCTATTGTGTTTATAATTCTGTTTCTGTGTTTTGTTGTTATCGCAACCCTATTTACAGATTGAGAGACTTACACAATGTGTCTGAGTGTTCATTCTAAGAGACTTGACAATCTTCATCAGAAGGAGATTCTGAATGAATTTATTGACACGACGGAGAGAAGAAAAGCCATGTTTGCTCGTCTTTGACACGTTGAGTAAATGTTTATATTTTATGCTTATTGTATGTTGGAATCTGTATATTTTATCAAAGTGTGTGTGTGTGTGTGTGTGTGTGTGTGTGTGTGTGTGTGTGTGTGTGTGTGTGTGTGTGTGTGGCAAAGACATGTTATGAAACATGAGTGACCTTTAATATGAAAGAAAACAACGCTGAGCTTATAGGGCTGAACTTGAAAATAAAAAGGAAGAAAAACTTGAAATAGTTTTGTTGACAGTTCAAACAATTCTACGCGTGTCTGATCGGATTTATCTAAATTTGATCCAATTGTTCATAAACTAAATCATAATAGTACTTAGATTTTGATTATTTTATCATTGCCAAAAGAATAAAGGCAGGATGGTATATTTCAGCCTGAATTCTACCTCAGGTGCGTAGGAACAATCTTGATAAGGGTGCAGCATAGTGCAACAAAAATGAAAAATGGCCAAATTATTAAACATAGACACACTTTGAGTTGAAAGTTCAGATTAGCAGAAAGTGAAGCCTTTTATTTAAACACCCAAATCCATCACTAAACATACTGTACATGCCCATTAAACATCAACTTTTAAGTAGAAGCAAACTGAAATATATCGGATTGTCTGCAAACTTAAGCATTACAATGTAATTTTACGTTTTTAATTCGAAGGTATATGCATTTTGTCTAACCCCCCCAAAATCTGTTGAAAATTACGGGCCTGCCACATACACATAAACACCATTACACCATTTGCTCATAAATACAAACACACCACATTCTCATAAACACTACCACATTATCATAAACGTCGCAGCACTACATTGACATCAACAGCAATCCATCATATGGTCTTAAAAACATACGGTCATAAAGATCATAAACACCACTACTTCACATTGTCATAATCATTACCACGCTACATGGCCAAAATCATCAAACCACACCACACAATCATATAAACCACCGCATCACATGGTCATGAGCACTACCACACCACATGGTCTTGCAAACCACAACAGTTCAGTCATATAACCACCACACCACATGTTTTGACAAAACACCACCACAGCATGGTCATCCAAGCCACCACCACCACATGGTCTTACAAATCACCACCACAGCATGGTCATCCAAGCCACCACCACCACATGGTCTTACAAATCACCACCACCACCACAACCACGTTTTGGAACATATGTTCATAAATTTTATCATAAAATCTTTTTCATCACTCATACTGAGGACATGCTTAGGAAAACTTCTTCCTTGTTACAAAAAATGGATCAAGTAACAAACACTTCAAAATCAAGAAGCATCAGTGCTGCTTCCTTCTTATAATTAAATGCATATCAATTAATAGAAGAGCGTAAGCGTGAGAGAAAGTGAGCTGTCATGTGCGGACGTAGCGGACGACTGTCACCTGAAGCGGTTACAGTTTGAAAATTTAAACAGAGAGAAAGAGAGAGAGAGAGAGAGAGAGAGAGAGAGAGAGAGGGGGCTATATCTGTGCAATGACCAGTAAATGGAAACAAAATCTTATGACAGCTCAGCTTTTTCACTCATAAACTCTGAAAACCTGGTATTTGGTTTGCCTATTGGTATAAGATTTCTTTGGATCTTTATCCTGCTCCCGACAACAAAGATGAAAGGACACAGAGAGCCGACAGAAAAAGGAAGAATGAAACCTACTTCTCACTGGTACAAGAGCAATAATGGTTTGAAGATTGCAGAAGAAACAAAATAAGGAATGAATAAAAATCAAAGATTCACTATGATAGACACAATTATTTCGGGCAATCATCAAATTTTCCACAGGTCCTCGCGCTTCCCCGTGGCATTTGCTCCCCCCTCCCCCCCAGGGAACACACCCCTCCCAACTGAGAACTAGTGTTGAAGAGCGTGGTAACCCACCCTACCCTACCCTACCCTTAATGTACTCAAAGCCAATCGAACACATCACAAGCAAATAATGTAAAATTACGTAAACTCTCTTAACCTAGCCTGACCTATTTCCTCTATCCTAACTCATCCCAACTCTGCCTACAGTACTGTACTATACTCTGTTCACCTTATCTTGCAAGTTCCCAGTGAGGATGGCCGTGCGAAAGGAACTAACCACCTCCTCTATCATTCCCATAACGTAAACATTTATGTAAAGAGCTACGTTTTATCAAGCTTATGTAAATCTGTGGATGAAACTGTTGACACTTTCAGGCTCCCATGACACACTCGCAGTTGAATAAAATCGTCTGCCGTCAATTCAAATACAGCACTAGAGTTGTTCCGACCATTAGTGAGTTTATAAAGTTAGAATCTCTTCAAAATAATCTGGAGATAGGTGGAAGAGTTCATTCTAGTTGCTCGACAATGAGAGGGTTAAACTCCTCACATAACCCTGTGGGTGAACCTCTACACTTTTCTTATCATGGTATACCTTGGTGACAGTATTCGTGCCTGTGTTGACGATATCTTTCCTTTAGCGTGGGTTTCCCGCCCAGCTGCCACATGTGAACCCAGTGATGTGACGTTATATCCGGCTGAGTCACCGGCGTGGGTGGCCCACATTTCCCATTACTGAGTTACAGCATACAGTACTTCCACTGATTTATATAAATATAAACCTAATGCCATTTGATAACTATTACATTATCAGCTGTATGGTTACTCGGTCCGAAATGTATGGAAACCAAGAAACCGAATTTCGTTCCCTATATTTGTGAGACTCAATGTAATGGTGTTATTTAGTAACAAAATCTTACGGGAAAGTTAAAACTGGTAGGGTAAAAGAATATAAGCAATAATAACATCTGGGTCATCTGTTGCATTAAAAAGAATAACATTATCTGTCTGTCAGCTGTCTTGGTATAAATTAAACACCATACATGGACTGGAATGTAGGTTATAATATCACGACCTGACTCGGGGGGGATATGGACTGTACCTTGATTTCCTTGACCCTCCTGATATACTTTTCTAGGGGAACAACAGGAGTTTCTGTGGCAATTAAAATGTCTCTTGTTAGACAGAGATTATACTGTAGTAATGTAGGCAGACAGCTGGAAAGACAGACCGTCGTTCGCCACCGTTTGTCGTTAAGCTGTGGTGTGTATTAACGGAACCACTTAGTACTCTGCTGTGGAATGATGTGTCGGTGAATTGTCTTGAGGAAGGGTACAAAGTATGGTGTCATTATGATAAAACTAACATGGAGCTGAACAAAATAACTGCCAAAGGCAAAGAAAAACATGCTATTTATCATTTGGATATAAACTCCCCATACTCAAGGCCCGTCTTAGGCCTTCTGCAGAAAGCCATTGAGGGAAGATTATTTACTGCAGGTAAAAGTGCATACATGATTGTAGTAAAAAAAAAAGAAAAAAAAAAATCACCGAAGTGTGTAACGGATTAATGCATGGTAGTGTTGGTCCTGAAGCCCAAGCTATTGAAAACGGGGTGAGAAGTGAAAGAGAACTCAAGGTCGCATGTTTGGGACGACTAAATAAACCAGGAATAACTCATAGCTTCGTATATGGTATTAGACTGCCTGGTTGATTTCTGGAGTGAGCACACATTGCACTGCCCAACACGCCGTCCGACATAGTTCTAATAAATTTTGCTGAGCCCCTTGCCTGATTGGAGTAATTACATGGTTTACTATTTACCACGGGAATAAATAAGTGAATGATGCTACGCAATACTCTAGGATATTTAATTTGCCACATCTGATCAGGTCCAGGGAGCAGCAAAACGTTGGACAGGCTGCTAGGGCATCCGCATTTCCTAGTAAAATCTACTACCTACTAGAATATATGCACACAATATATTTATAGCTACGTAATTTGCTTAATGAATATGAATTATTGTTAAAACACACAGCGAAGAGTTTGAGCAACCAGCTCTACTGTAAAAGTGTGAAAGAATGTGTCCAACTAGGAATAAGTGTACATCTGGCAGATGTGGCATAAGGCTTGTGTGGGACAGGAAGCGACTACTAGGACTGCCAATTTAGCGCTTTTAATTTTTTCATATCAGGCGATTCTCATTAACATTTAGCAGCAATTTTTCATTACCAGCTACAAGAAATCTTACTCTGTTCTATATTTTTCAGTAACTAGCAATCATCTAGAGAGTCTGTACTTTTTGTCTGCTATTGTCGAGACACTGTTGCACTTAATGATAATCTAGCGGAATTTGAGCACAGGTTCAGCAATGCTTGTGGCGTGCTCTTGGCAACGCTGACTACCACGATGTTTACAGATAACCCAACAGTGAGTGAGAGTGTTGCTGAAGGGTGGGGTGACGTAGGTGTCTGTTAGTATCCAGTGGTCTGCTAATACTTTCAGAATACGGCCAAGGTGTACGTTGTTTTAATTAACAGGTGAGTACCAAAGGTGCCTCCTAGGCTGAATATTATAGTTGTAGATGGAACAGTAAATAATGAAACAAATACAGAGGAACGAAACTGGGAGTCGTGATTTACATTGTGCATTCCGTATTGTATATTGTCCATAAAATTGTCGAACTGTATAGGAGCATTTCCTAGTGATTTATGTTTGCTTGTAATTAAAAAAGATCGAAATAATGACTTACAATAAACTAAGTGACAACGGTGTGACGACCGTACAACCTCCAAGATCTAAGCCGCATTTTCGAGTGATTTGCATGTGAAAATTTGTTTTGGCTAATGTTGACAAAACTCGAAAATGGAGAGTCACCAGAACAGAAAATCAGCCGATCGTGTGGTCACATGTTTCATTTAACTTATGCAGCTCTGACCCTGTCATCCACACAGTTGAGGTTAGGCTACTGTCCATGAACTGTTTACTTCACCACGGGAAGCTATATTTAATCTGGGCAGCCGACACGCTGTGTGAGAAGCCAGTATCACAAAAAATCACTCAAAATATTTTGGGAGCAACACTGATTAATCTTGTCTGATCGTGATCAAGACTGAATCAAATTTCGATGCTCGAGGAAACGGACATGAGCCCGGTAGTCAGCATGCGTTATGAAGATTAGAAAAAATATCGACTCTCCTAAGAATGTGGCTTTACACACACGAGGTCAACCAGGCAGACTGTAAAAATAAACCTGTTATACCAATCAGCACTGTGACGTCACGCAGCGGCATCCACAGCAGCCCGCTTCACTCCTCACAGTCTGCTTAATTCAGAGTATTTTCTTTTGCGTCACATATGTAGCCTACATACCGTAATTATTATGTTCACTGTATTACCTTGGGAAAGCCAGTGTATATGTCATACCTCATACTATCTGTAACCACCGCCGGATTAAGGGGGGGGGGGGCCCAAGGGGCCCGGGCCCTGGGCCACCCACCAAGAGGGGGCCTCCCACCAGAGCAACTTGTGTTCATTTCATTTCGTGTTTATGCATTACATATTACAGCATTGGATGAATAGTCCCCGTTCAGTATTTCCTAACTAAAAGTGTCCTATTTATATATTAGGATTTAGGTTACCAGTCTGTGGTGTATGCCATTGGGGGAGTTGGAAAGGGGGCCTCCCTTCCAAGCGGGCCCCGGGCCTCCCACATGCTTAATCCAGCCGTGTCTGTAACCAATATCTTTGTGACTAAAATTCAATTTTGAGGAAGGGGTATAGTAGGATTGCGTTTTCTCTGATAAGTGGCAGAGTGCAAAAGGCAGTGTAGTGTGGTGTGTTATGGTTTGATGTGATTTTGGACGTTGTGTGGTGTGGTTTGATGTAATGTCCTTGATGTGATGGAGGAAATGGTAGGTGGTGTGGTGATGGGATTGGATGGTAGTGTGATGTAAGGATAAAGTAACGTGGTGTGGGGATGGATGTGATTTTGGACGTTGTGTGGTGTGGTTTGATGTAATGCCCTTGATGTGATGGAGGAAATGGTAGGTGGTGTGGTGATGGAATGGGATGGTAGTGTGATGTAAGGATAAAGTAACGTGGTGTGGGGATGGGATAGTTTTGTGTGGGAAGTGGTTGGTGGTTGTGTGTGGGAGTTGGTGGATGGTGATGTGGTTGAATTGAATTGAAATATTTATTGCTGTAAAAGGTACAGGTTTGGTACTGTGCTGTAGTGTGGGGATGGTGTGTTGTGTTGTGCGGGTGGTGTGGTGTGGTGTGGGGGTGATGTGTTGTGGTGCGGGGGTGGTGTGGCGCTGGTGAGGGATGATGTGGTGCCGGGGTGGGATGGTGTGTTGCGGTGTTGGTGTAGTATGGGAGTGGGATGGTGTGCTGCAGGGGTGGTATGATGTAGGGATAGGATGGGGTAGTGTGGCGTGGGGTTTAGGATGGTGTGGTTTGGTGTAGGGGTGGGATGGTGTGGTGTAGTGTGGGGGTGGGATGATGTGGTGTGGTGTGGGGGTGGGATGATGTGGTGGGTGGAGGTAAGATGATGTGGTATGTTGTAAGGGTGGGATGGTGTAATGTGGGGGGTGGGTATTGTAGTGTGGTGTGGGATGGCATGATGTGTGGGAGTGGGATGGCAGATATATACGGTATGGTGTGGGAGGGGGAATGGTGTAGTGTGGCGGGGTGGAATGGTGTGGTGCAGAGTTGGTCCACGTGGTGTGGTGGTGCTGGATTCGGATGATATAGTGTGGTGTGAGGTGCTGGGGTGGGATGGTAAGGTGTGGTGTGGTATGGAATGGTGTGATGCAGGGGCGATGGTGTGGATTTGTGTGGTGCAGGGTCAGTGGAGTGTGTGGGTGGGATGGTGTGGTGTGATCTGTGGGTGGGATGGTGTGGTGTGGCGTGAGGATGGGATGGTGTGGTGTGAGAGTGGGACGGTGTGATGTGGTGCAGGGGTGAGATGGTGTGGTGCTGGGTTGAGATGGTGTGGTGCGGGATTAGGGATCTTGCATAATATCTGCATCTGTGTGGGCGTCCGAGACAGTCACCAAACAGGCGACTTGGACACCGACTGCTTGATCCTTTGGAACTTATAGTGTTTATGACCTACTGATATTTAATATAATATAACAGCATATAAGAGTATTTTATTACTCCTGCTCTGCAACTCATCCTCCGCTGATGAAATCGTGTAGACTGAAATAGATAATAAGTGTTGTCCCATCCATAAAAGGATAAGTGGTTCAGATAAATCTTTTAGCTTCCTATGATTTAATCTGCTGAATAAAATCATCTGGTACTAGCTATACTAGAGTATTCCCAATCATAAGAAGGGTGATTTAGATATTAGATTTTGAGTGTCATTAGCAGAATTACAGCTAAACGTATTTAATCTGCAAGAAGTAGGACACAATTATTATGAACACAAAGTAATACCCCATAGGTAGCAAACTCATGAGCAAGTGCTATTCGTGATCCAGTTTCTTTAGCCATAAAATTTTCTTTAGCACCAATCCATCACCATTATTTGCAGTCTTACACACTGAAAATTACAGCAACTAATTCCAAAGACTACTGTGCTGCTTGGATTCTATATAATTAGTGCTGTTAATCGACAGACAAAGGTCGAATAATCTCGTTACTGAAACTGAGGTGGAAAAATTCGCTGATAATGGGCATCGTATCGGAATCATTTCCTGAAGTTAGTGTGTTAGCTCCTGGGATGCCCTGTATATTATCTCCTCAATCAATCAATCAATCATTTCCTGTGGCACCCTCGGGGATGCATAGGGCCTCGATGAACTCACACCACCACATCCTATCTTGTGCCAACTCCTCAAGATCTCTCCAACACTCATCTCCAGCTTCCCGTCTCATTGTCCTCACCCACGTCTCTTTTGGCCTTCCTCTACCTCCCCTACCAAGTGCCACCCACCCTGGTGTACCTCGTACTATTCCCTGTCTCCTGTACACATGTCCTAGCCACTTCCATCGTGAGAATCTAACATATTCATCGATCGGCTGCACTCTCGTTATTTCTCTAATTCTACTATTTGGTATCCTTTCCCACCACTTAACTCCTAATATTCTTCTAAGTGCTTTGTTTTCAAACACCAAGAATTTATTTTCCTTAGTCACTGTGCTGTACCAAGACTCGTGTCCATAAATTAAGATACTCCTAACCATTACCTTATAAAGTTTGATTTTTGTATGCATAGAAAAATTGTTATTATTCCAAATATTTTTAAGCATTCCCATTGCCTGATTAGCCTTCTTTAACCTTTCCTCGAATTCAAAGTTCAAAGAACCATCCTTGGCTAAATAAGTACCTAAATATTTAAACCTATCAACTTGCTTTACAACCATACCTCCAATTACACATTCCTGTGCATTTTCCATATTCATATTGATTATTTCAGTTTTTCCACAATTAATAACCAAACCCACCTTGCGACCTTCACGCACCAAACAGTCCAACACTCTCTGCATCTCTTCTGGCCCATCACAAATCAAAACTATATCATCTGCATAATCTAAATCCAAAAGTTTCCTGTTCTCTCCCCAAAGTATACCTGCACCGGTTTCTGTTCCAACGCGTTTCATAATGTAATCAATGACCAATATAAATAGTAAAGGCGATAGAACACCACCTTGAATTACTCCGGACTTGACTTCAAACGAATCACTCAGACAACCATCAACCATCACTTTACAAAATGTGTCCTCATGCATGTTCATAATGACCCTCACAAACTCCTCTGGTACTCCATAATGTCTCATGATCTTCCCCATAGTCTCTCTCGAAACACTATCAAAAGCCTTTTCAAAATCAACAAAACAAAGACTTAACGGTACTCTCATTTCATTAACTTGCTGCATCAAATGCCTAACTATAAAGATCTGATCATTGCAACCACGTCCCTTTCTACAACCAGCCTGTTCATCCCTCAGAATACCCTCAACCACCGGCTCCAACCTATTTAACAACACTCTACTGAAAACTTTCAAAGCTATCGGTGATAAAGAGATTCCCCTCCAATTACCACATTCACTCAGGTCTCCCTTCTTCGGAACTTTAACAATTACACCATTCTTCCAAACTGATGGTAGTAACCCCGTCACCCATATCTTATTGAATAGCTTGGTCAAGATCATTATTAATCTATCCCCCTCCACTTTAAACATTTCCGGAAATAAACCATCCTCCCCTGGTGCCTTATTATTCTTTAACTGTTTTACTGCTTTCTCCACTTCTGCAAGCCTCAACTCTCCTGTTTCTATATTTAAATCTTCCTGAGCAGACGGTATATCCTCTTCTGGTGGTATTGGTCTATTAAGAACTGTCTCAAAATGCTCTTTCCATCTATTTTTAATATCTCCATCTTTGGTCAATAAATTTCCTTCCCTGTCTCTAACTGGTATTTCCTTGCGTTTACCTGCATTACCACTCAGTTCTCTAATCGATTCATATGCTATTCTTTGACTCTGTCCATCATTTTTGTTTATTAAGATTTCAGTCTCTGAAAACTTATCAGTCAGATAATATACCAGTATGTATAATTTACTGTTGATCTTATGGGTGAATTTTGAGGGAGACTTCGCCTATAAGGCCATCAGTATCCTTTGCTCTGTAGTGGTTGAGAATTGGACCAATGTTGATAAACCATAAATCTTGCCAAGAATCACTTGTGGAGTCAGTACGTCAGTTCCAGGGACACCTCGTATGTTCTGGGAACTGCAGTTTGACAGTTAATTCCGAAATTCAGCGAAAGGTCCAAAGGCCAAATTCTGCCATTTACTGGAACAAGGTAGTGGGTTACCTGATATGTACATTTTTAAATTAAGTTTTTTTTTTTTTTTTTATCAATACAGTAGTACAGTTCCTGACACTGAGGGATTCGTTGTTGCAGGGGGATAAGCAGGAAAGGTACATGAGCACAAAGGGATATATTAATGCACATATTGGACAAAAATTACCATATTTGGTACATTTGCAGACAGTACCGATACAGTAACACACTATGCATGAACAGCAAAATACATCAGAAAAATATACACAGTACCTGTGCATAAATTATTGTGCAAGAATCTTGGAAATGTATGTATAACTGTAAATAATGTACGGTCTCTCTCTCTCTCTCTCTCTCTCTCTCTCTCTCTCTAACATGCATGGCACTGCTGTCAGCATGAATCCACTGCACGCCTTCTACTGTGGTGAATCTTTCGTCTGGCAACATTGCATGGGGACCAGTTGCCACATTAGCTTTTACAGGCTTGAGAGAGTGGTCTTTTGAAAGACATGGTTTTGAGAATTAGTACTAGAGGCTGCCTGGAGTACAGTATTCTGTATATCTGATTCCCATACTAAAGTACAAAAGATGACAGAAAAGTGTTGTGGAATATTTCTTAATATCACGTCACAATCCCTCCCTGTTTCACTGCTTTACCCTTCCCGATGTCCCTCTCTCATCCTCCTCCGCCCACTCTCTTGCCTTTCCACTTTCTCTCTCCCCACCTCTCAACGTACCTTCATTTATTTATCCTTCCACGGCACTAACTCTCTTGGTACCCCGCATTTCTCTGTTGACTAATACTAAACCAAACTTACCATTCTGTTTCTCACAGTAAGTTAATATAACCAACTACAGGCAAGGTCTCCTCAACCCTTTCATTCCACTTGTTTATATTCTCCACCCCTTGTCGCTAGCACCAACAGTGAGATACTGGAACGTTGAGGTCTCGGTTTTGTGATGCACTCCTTTCTGGTGTTTGAACTGAACTGAATAATGGACTCCTTGAGCCTCGTATCAAAAACCTTATGGCACTAATTTAAAGCAAAGGTACGAGTATGTGACTGACAATGGGACAGAAACGGGGAAGGAGACGTGGAATTGGTCTTGAAGTTGAAATGGTGTTGAAGTTAACTTGGCGTTGAATTGATTTTGGAGTAGAATTGATCCTGGGGTAAAATTTGTCTTGGCGTGGGAGTGGTCTTGGCGATGAACTGATGTTGAAGTGATCTTGGCGTGCAAGTGGCCTTGGCGTGGAAGTGGTCTTGGCGAGGAAGTGGTTTTGGCTTTTAAGTGGACTTTACGATGAGGCTGCTTGGCGATGAAGTGTCTTGGCGTTAAAGTGGTTTGAGTGGTCAGTTGATTAAAAAACTTTACCCAAGCAGGGAGGAAGGGTCGATGTTAGCGAGAGGTCCTTAAACTATTCATGTCATGAAACCAAATGTCTAATCTGAGAAGAGTAAAGACAAAATAAAGGCCGGAAGAGACACGGCATTATCAAGAAGTGAGATAGAAAAGAGATGATGAGGACAATAAGGTGAGAGAGACGAGACATCTCTTTTAGTCGTCTCTTATGACAAGCAGGGGTACTGGGGAAGTATCCTTCCCCCCCCCCATTTCTTCCCCAGGGGATGGTGTTTGTGTGAGCCTGGCAGTTGTGGCTATTATTTCGGTAAATTGAATTAAAAGGACATCAGTGTCCATTCCTGCTACCCCTCTCTCCCTTCACAAGGAAAATGTTTCCATTCACCATATGTTTGGTTGTCATGATGGATATCGTCCAAATATTAAGGCTGTAGTCATATTTTAAAAATATGCCGTTATATATTGTATGTTTAGGTAAAGATTCATAATTATTGGTTGTGTTCAACATCCACCGCCTCCACCTTCATCACCTTCATTATTACTAATCATTGTTCAGATCATTCCCATTTACCTTTTCCTATGGTAACTGCTTTGAGGCTTGAGAAGAAATACTGAATATGCACGGTGTAAATAATATACCGGGTATTACAAATATTCTTAAAACCTAAAACATAATTGCCGCATTTGCTGCACAAGTTAATTAGTTGATACGTAACAAACATTACACAGTGTAGCTACTACAAATCAAAAACATATAATTTATTACACAGGTTAATGAATAGGTACTGTAATTTAATATATAAATAATACCGATACAGTACCTAGTTTAATATAATTTTTTTTTTAAATAGATAATGAATGGAGGAAGGAAAAACAAAGGGAAAAAAATAAGTCCATGTGCCTAAAGGCATCCTCCATTCATAAAATACTGTTAAACATGAAAACAAGTATCAGAAATTTTTCCACTCAAGTTAATGAGTAGACCATTCACAGTATATGTCACATGTAAATGATAGTGAACAATATAAAGTTAACTCTCTGGAGTGGGCAGGTGTTTACTGGGAAATTAAACATTTATGTCTGGGAAATTAAACATTTATGTCTGGGAAATTAAACATTTATGTCTGGGAAATTAAACATTTGTGTCTATAATCAGCTATATAACAGTTGCACTAGCCTTACATACTCCGTCCACCTCTGTTGACAATAAAATTCAGAAGTTGTAGATCAGATGAGGTTTTCGAAACAGTTCCCACACATCTGTGGTGTACTGAAGGATTTGGCATGTCCCGGTTGGGGGCAGGATGGCTCAGTGGTAGAGCGACTGACTTGAGACCAAATGATCGAGAATTCGCGCCCCGCCCTGGTAGTTGCCCTGCTGGGAGCAGGTAGCGCTCTGCTGTCACCTAGCAGGGCTCTATGACCCAAAAGGCCTAGTTTGGGGAATTCATTTTGTTTCATATCCCGGTTCCCAAGAGTAATGGTAACAGTGTTACCCCAGCAGTTCTCGATGGGGTTAATATCACTGCCAATGACCATCAAGTGTATGTCCTGATGCTCAGTAAACCAGCGCACAATGAGACAGGCGGTGTAACCGACCAGTCATCCTTCTTTAGAAAGCAACCAGCATATTGGCGTTTTATACATATATATATATATATATATATATATATATATATATATATATATATATATATATATATATATATATATATATATATATATATTTAATGTCTGGCAAACCTATCAGTCTCTTTAACCCATTGTTTTTAGCCGGTTATAGCAGCAAGGGTTATTTGTGCACGTGTTCATCTCGTTCAGATACATCGCTAACCATGACCGTACCTAAGGTATACTGTAGGCAACTCTTTAAAGGTCTACAGGGCCCCTCTTCTGTCGAAATTATGAGCGTGTGTGAGGATCATTAAGTTCAATGCAATGTACAGTACTGTGAGCATGATGAATTAAATGTGGCAATTGGTCTACTCTGGCTATCTGAAGATTATCTCCGTGGCCTTATCATGTGGAGGGGAACGGAAAGAATTATTTCTGTTGAAAAAGTAAGACTCAGATTGATTTGGAAGCTGAACGAAGCTAGATTTGGTAGTCATTAACAAGATGCGATGAAGGAGTTGGATCAGGGACTGAAGAAGATCGAGACTCAGGTCTTGCATGGGTTAACTTCCTTCAGCCTATTGTCCACCTTGTTAGGCTGAAGAAAGTATTTCTTACCATGTTCTTTAGCCAATACATGGAATCGTCCAGAAAACTTGGGAGAAAGTTTGGTGGAACGTCCGGGAGGTTTAATTATAACTGTATCTCCAACATCAGGAAAGGATAATTCAGCTTGTTTATGCTGTTTGTAAATCATTTCAGTCCTAGATGCTGCCAAATACTGTATATGCAAACATTATTATGAATGGACTGAAGTACTAACATCTGAGTCGCTGCATAGTCATCTACACTATAGACTGGCCATGGATATTGGTAGAGAATATCATATGGTAGGGCCTTATCATGACCATACAGAATGTAATGGGGATTTTTACCTGCTGATGAGTTAACCGAAGCATTGTTAGATGCAGTCACTTGGGGCAAAAAAATCCTGCCACGCATTCTGCATGCGACCGACAAGAGGACGAATTATTTCCGAAATCTTTCCGTCATCACGTTCTACCAGAGCATTTGAGGCTGGATGGTAAGCTGTGACAAAGGCTTGCTTAATGTCGTTCTGGTAACAAATTTCCTCGAAGACTTTATTACAGATCTTGATATAACTGAAATTCTGTGAGTGTGACATGTAAATTTGGAAGAGTGGTTTCATCTCCAAACTCTAGAGCATAAATGACTTTAGACCACAGGGGATCCTCGTGTTGTTCTTTGTCTGTGGACAGAAATTGGACAAATGTGGTACAGCAGAAACAAGAATATTGAGACTAAGTGTATCAGCAACAACACTGGTACAGCCTGGAAAATATTTAAACGCAGGCTCAAATTCTTGGATTGTTAAATACCGTCAAGCAAGTTTGCCCGTAAGATTCTTACCTTTGAAAAGTTTAGTAATTGCGTCATGATCAGTGTGGACAGTGATTTTGTCCAAAATGATATCACAGAAATGCTTAAGAGCCAAAACAACAGCTAGAGTTTCAAGATGAGTTGCAGAACGCTTTTCTGCATCATTAAGAACTTGGTTAACATAAGCAATGGCATGCCAGCAGCCATTAGTACCTTGCTGCATGAGTACAGCACCCAAACCAAGTGAAGAAACATCCATATAAAGTGTGACTGGCATGGGATAATCAGGCAAAGCTAGAACTGGTGCATTCGTGAGTACAGCTTTTATATCACACAAACTTTTATCATGTGCAGATCTCCAATGAAAAGGAACATCTTTCTCCATAAGTTTTGTGAGGGGTGATGCAATGGTTGCATATCCCTTGATGATGCAGTGACAGTAGCCACTTAAACCTAAGAAACTCTCCATGCAGTCAGCACTGGTGGGCACTGGGAAGTCTCTGACTGCCTGAATCTTACACAGGAGTGTATGGATTTCATCATCTTCTAATGCATGACCTAAGAATTTGATTTTCGACTTCAGGAAATCGCATTTGGAGAGTGTGTTTAAGACCAGCAGGTTGGAGCTTGAGAAGGACCTTACGAAGTTTGGAGAAATGACTTTTAATTTCTTTGCTGACAATAATGCAATCATCTAGGTAACCAAGAACAGTATTACCAAGCATGCCAGCAGACAAGGACTTAATACCACGCTGGAATGTCGGTAGTGCATCACAAAGCCCAAAAGGCATGTGAAGGAACTCAAAATGACCCTGATTAGTCCTGAGAGCAGTTATCTGAGTTGACTATTCATCCAACAGAATTTGCCTGTATCCTCTGTGTACGTCAAAACTGCTGATAACAAAATTTCCTTTCCCCAAAACCAGCAGCATGTCATGAAGGATGGGCAGAGGGCAGCGGTCAGGGACTGTTACTTCACTGACGTGGCGGAAGTCAATAACAGGACGAAGTTCACCATCTTTCTTTGGAACAACAAAAAGAGGAGTATCACATGAAGAGATTGAATGCATGGTAACTCCTTGATCCAACATATATGGTACTTCCTCCTCTACTTTTTGTCTTCGCTTGTGGGAGGCAATATGCAGGAATATATACTGGATGAGTCCCTGGCTTAAGGGAACTATGATACTGTATTAAATCTATCTTACCCTGTGGCTCACCTGCAAGGGCAAGAATGCCAGAGGACTCGTTTATAAGATCATGCAATCTTTCTCTCTCATAAGGGTCATCAGTAATTTTAATATGGGGAGCAATAACCCTCTCATTACCAATCGACGCATGTTGCATCCAACCGCGAGTGAGTACTTGTGACACAGTCCTGGTTGCCCAAGGCCACACACTGAAACCCCACCCTGTGGACCTTGAGCGGTGGCATCTTCGCCATGGGTTTACTGAGGCCGTCGAAGAGAAGAGGAGGACAGCATGGGGGCCAAATCATTGCAACCCACCCCCGGCCCCTCACGGGGCCTGAGTACCTGGGAGTGGCTTCGGTCACCTGGGCAAATACCACATCTCTCAACACAACACATACAACAACACGCTTTTTCTACACCGAGAAATGACTCCCTGGTGGTCATTTCTCGACGACTTCTTCTAGCCGGGGACATTGAGAGCAATCCACGACCCACCAACAAATACATATGTCCAACATGCTCAAAACCTATCACATCGAACCGACAGACAAAGGGTTCAATTCAGTGCAATTCCTGCAAGAACTGGACCCATTACACCTGCACAACACTTGCATCCAGAAAACATTACACAGACACCTGGACCTGCTCCTTATGCTCCCTCCCCCATCCACTAACCCCCCACCAACCCTGTTCCTACTTCCTCCACACCTCCTCAGCCAAACCCACCGATCCTTCCCACACCATCCAATCCTCCAACTCCTCCCATTCCAACCCTTCCTAATCCACCCCAACCCTTTCCTCCATCACAACCTTCTCCTACCCCTCCTAATCCACCCCAACCCTTTCCTCCATCACAACCTTCTCCTACCCCTTCCCCTCCACCCACATCACCACCTTCCCCCAGTGGTGCATTAACCATCACACATCGCACACACAACATAAATATTGTCAGTTAAACATAGAGGGCATAAACACCAAAAAACAAGAACTCACACAATTCATCAAACAACAAAACATACACACTGCCATCTTACAAGAAACAAAACTACACAGAACACAGAAAACAACAACATTTCATAACTTCACCACCATTCGACAAGACCGGGCCAACGGCGGTGGACTCATCACCCTGGTACACAAATCCATCAACTTTTCAGATACCAGTGCACACACAAAGTCACTTCTCCCTCCACAAGACACCACAACAGAAATACAATCAATTAAAATACTGGTAACAAATGATATATAAAAATCACAAACACGTACATTCCCCCCCAGTCATCCCCCACAGTACCACACAATTACTCGTCACAAATACACCACACCACTAACATACCCAGCATCATCCTGGGTGGTGGTTTCAACGCCAAGGCATCAGCCTGGCATGTCAATAACCCTGACACAGACAGAGATAATCTTTTCGTACTGAACAATCTCCATCAACATACCCATATCCCACATCAAGCCCTCTTCCTCCCATCATCCCCAGACATCACTTTTTGCTCCCCAAACCTCGCCCCCCTACATCCTGGAGACTGGATCTGATCACTTCCCAATCATCAACACTACCAACACAAGAATCACCCCTGCTGGCCACAGACACACATACACTAATTATAACAGAGCCAACTGGAAGGCCTTCACAACTGAAACAGAACAACATTTCGAAACATTAAACAGTACACCTATCACAAAAATGAACACCTCTGCACACACTTTCAATTATACAAAAAGCTGACAAAAGACACATCCCTAGAGGCAACAGAAAGAGACACAACCCCAACTTCACACCAGAAATTACGTCACACCAGAAATTCAAGGCCTCATCGGTCAACAGGACACACTGCGACACTCCTCAGCACCCCAAACACAAGACACTGTACAACAAATTCAAGAACTCAGCACTCAAATAAACAATATCAGAACAGCAAACATTAAACTGGAATAATCATCTCCAAACACTTGACCACAAAAAAACACCAGTAAACTCTACAAAACACTAAACAGCATCACACTTTCCAACAGCAACACTACACAATCACATGTTGCCTTCACAACAACAGACACCATATCTTCAAACAAACAACAAGCAAACACTCTCATCAATCACTTTTCACATGTCAGCCATCTAAACCCCCATCGCGATGATCGATGTATCATCCGACGTAAGAGACAGTTCCCCACAGACCCGGACTACGCATCTTTCACTTACAACCAGACGAAGTACATCATCAGCAACCTTAAGCACTCATCTTCCTGTGGACCAGACAACATAAGCAACATTCACCTTAAACACCTTGGACCACAAGGCATACAAGCACTCACCAACATATCAAACTCACACAACATAATACCCAACATCTGGAAGCATGGCATCATCATCATTATCCCTAAACCCAACAAAGACCCCACGTTACCTTCCTCACACCATCCCATCACACTCCTCTGCACCCCCTCTAATGTCACTGAACGACTGGTACTACAACTAGTTACACCTTCCCCCTCCCACCTAGCCCAATCACAACATGGCTTTAGGCCACTACAGTCCACAAACACTCTTCTTACAGACCCTACACAGAGAGTTTTTGATGGCATGAATTCAGCTAGGCCACCACACAGAACACTCCTAGTCACACTAGACATCAGCAAAGCTTATAATGCCGTCCCCCACCACAAGCTCACAAACAAAATACTCAACATAAACATGCACAATAACACAAAAAGATGGTTGGCAAACTACTTAGCAGGCAGATGTACACAGGTAACATTTGCTGGTCAGTCTTCGAATATCAGAAACTTCACAAATGGCGTCCCCCAAGGATCTGTTTTGTCCGCTACACTCTTTAATCTATACATGCACGACATACCCACACCCCCACACACCACAGATACACATAGCTTCCTATGCAGATAATATAACACTTACATGTACACACCAAAACGCAAACACAGCTGCATACATCCTCCAACCCTACCTCAACACACTACATGAATGGTTCACCACAAACAGGCTCAAAATAGACCCAGCCAAATCTACAGTGACCCTTCTCACAAACTGGACAGCAGAACACAGTCACATTCCACACCTCACCATAAACAACACTCCCCTAACACACACACACACACAATCCTTGGTGTAACACACAGTACATCAATGTCATTTGAACAACATCACAAACATTAACAAATAAAATAACACCAAGACTCATTGCCTTGAGGTCACTTGCCCATACAACATTTGGACACAACAAAGAAATCACCACCACAGTATACAAACAATATATACGTTCAGTGATGAATTATGCAAGCCCTGCTTAGGCTCCTAACCTCACTAAAACACACTACAACACTCTACAGACTATACAGAACAAGGCCCTAAAAATAATCACAGGCTGCACAGCTACTACACCCACCGACCACCTACATCAAGAAACCAAAGTCCTCAAAGTCAAGGATCACCTAGACATGAGAGGAACCCAAATTCTTGCTGCAGCCTCCACAAACCCACAACATCCATTACACTACATGGCAGCACATCCACACACACCAAGGAACATCAAAACAATACCCTCCACACAATATCATACTCAAACAGGGTTGTTATGATTTAAATAAAATGATTTTAATCATGTGATTTAAATCGATTAAAATCAGAGTGAAAACATCATGATTTACATCAAAATGGATTTTTTTTTTATATATAAATACACTAAAAATGAAGAAGACAGAGAATGTGATGGATTTGTATTGTTCAGATGCATCAAGTCTGCTTGGCCTATACTCTTCCTGTACTTATCTTGATCAAGTCAGGCACCAGTGATTGCCTTTTTGTTACAAGGCAAATATTAAACAACAGAGGAAAGAAGGCTCTTTGCTAATAACAATGCATGTGATTATACTCAGTGTTAACATATGAACTAAACTCTTCTTTGAATACAGAGTAACATGATGTACTCTAATGATTATGAGCCTAATTTGACAAAACATAAATCTTTTAACACTGATAAGGGCTTAGTAAAAAAAAAAATCTTCATAAAAGTAAAAAAAATAAATGTAATTTTAAAAATCCAATAAAGTAAAACAATCAATTTAAATTTAAAAATCTGATTTAAATAAAATAGTACAGATTAATATATATATATATATATATATATATATATATATATATATATATATATATATATGCTATTTTTTCCAGCCTTGAATGTGAGTAACCTCCCCCATACCAAGAAGTGCTAGCCTGTGGTGCACTGCCTTACTCCCACTTCCCATTCACATTATTATTTTCAGTTTTGTAAGTCTGTTTATTTGAACAGTGATTTATAATCATGCCTAACGGACACATTGCAGCAAGTGGGAGGAAAAAAGACCCAGTTTGGTGCTCTTTTGACAGGATTTCCAAAGGCACAAATAGGGCTGGAAGAAAAGTCACGGATTAAAAAAAAAAATGATTAAAAAAAAAAATCCGATTTAAATAAAAAAAAATCGATGTTTCGATTAAAAAAAAAAAAAAAATCCATGATTTTTTCCAACCCTGTACACAAATACTCTCATTCCTCCCCCTTCGCCCACCTCAGACCAGCTTCGAGAGGCATATCCATACTCAAATCACTCGCTGCTCCATTCAGTCACTTAAAGACAACACACAGCTGCGTGCACGGCCTCCTGATATCCACCCCTCTGAATCTTATCTCCCTCGTGAGGACAGGGTCCACCTGGCCAGGCTGAGATGCGGGCATCATCCAGCCCTCTAATACCATGCTGGTCTCTCTCTCTCTCTCTCTCTCTCTCTCTCTGCTAAATCATATTATGAAATATACCGTAGCCTAAAACCATTTACATAATAACCTATGAGTCCTGTGAGCCTTATGAAACAGAGTATAAACCTCAAATGAATATTTCTGCATGCATACTCTTTTCAATACGGGAGACTTCATTATGTTTTGACCATTATTAGATGATTTACTCATTTTAGGAACGACCTCTAGCAATTATTAGGCTACAAATTATCTCAGTTACTCTTTTTAACTGCCACAGATCATTCCTAAGCTGAATAAAACTGTCCGGGTGTAGCTAGAATAAATACGACATACATCACCGCACTAGAGTCTAATTACAGTATATCATGTATTAATGTTTTCCCTACAATGGCAGCTTGGCACCATACAGAGGTACACATACCAGGAGATGGCAGATGCGCACATGGCTTACGGTGCTGCATATCAAGGTCCAAGGAGAGAAGGTCTGTCCAGCCCGGGCGAGAATTCAACCTGGTTGGCGCATGACGTCACATGGGAGACAGCTACTCACTCCACTCACTCAGTCACTTAGTTTCCCTAGGCCGCAGTGGTGGAGAGCTCGGTGTTCCCATATATTTATCTCCTACTAGGACAGTTATCAGAAAGATGCCACTTAACTGTGCAGTATTTGGATGATATTCAGTCAGCAGAAAAGACAGTGACATCAAATTCTTCAGGTTCCCTCAAGATGAAGACACTAGAAAGAAATGGGTCCAGCTGTGTAAGAGACAAGACCTGGTTAACACAAAGGAAGCCTGTGTCTGCAGTCTACATTTTGCTGTTCTATCCCTCATTCCCTTTCTTCTCTCTCTTCACTTTCTTCCTCACTCTCTCCATTTCCTCATCTCTCCGGAGTAGTCCACCCGTCCCTCAATTACTGCTTCTTTCTCTCACATCCTCTATTCCCTCCTCCTTTTCCTTCAGTACTCCCTCTTTCTTTTATTTCCTTCATTCTCTCTTTCCTTTCCTCCATCACTCCCTCACTCTTTATCTTCCACTGCTCCCTCCCTCCTTCCACTATTCCTTCACTCCATTACTCCCTAACTTCATTCCTTCATCCTTCTATGTATTCTCTCCCTCCCTCCGTTATACCCTCTCTCCCTCCACTCAGCCATCATTCTCTCCATTCCTCCACTCCCTGCCGCCCTTCACTGCTCCCTAATTCTTTCCATTCATCCACTCCCTCCATCCCTCCAAGTATTCCATCCCTCACTCCTTCCATCCAACTATCTATCCTTCTAGCGAATCCCTCCACTCTCCCGTAACCGCATCCCTTCTTTTCCTTCCTCGTTCTCCATTTTTTCTTTCTCTTCTACCAACTTTCCCTCAAGGTTTTCCTCCATCTCCTCTTTTTCTTGCCTCCCTCCCTCCACTATAGTAGGACTCGCCCACGTTTGCGGCTGTGGTGTGGCCCGCATCTGTGTACAGTGTTGCCACGTTTTCTATACCGTTATCTCTCTCTCTCTCTCTCTCTCTCTCCCTCCTGGCGGGAAATGTGAGCCACCCTGAGTACTTTTGATTCTTTTATAAGTTATTTATAATTGTGCTTTCATTTGTTAATTTGGTTTTGTTATATTTAGTGATGCCGACAATGCATTCAATGCATGCCCCTCTCTCTCTCTCTCTCTCTCTCGCTCGCTCTCTCACCGACTGGGTGTGGAAGTGTTGCCGCTCGCGAGTGAATAATGTTTTTTTTTTTTTTTACTTCGGTATTGGCATATGCCTACTATTTTGTCCTACATATTAGCTTATGATTATAAATGTGATTATTCCTCGTCCTTAAAATTATGGTAAAAGCCGGTAAATGTGAGCATTTTTCCCTAGCAACACCTGTACAAGCTATGGTTGGGTCTACGGAGGTACGTACTTTACCCTAGGCCAGACTGGGTAAGTGTTGCCACTCACAAGAATTACATGAATTATTTCTTTTACTTTGGATATTGGCATATTTCTTCTTTTTTCAGGCTCATTATATTATATCCATAACTGTGATATTATTACCCACCCTAAAACTACGCTAAAAAACATTAAAAGTGACTACAATTTCTTTTAGCAACACTGTACAAAATGTATGCCATGTTTCTGTGTTACTGTATAAATATTTTATGCATTATAAGATTACTGTTGATTCATCCATCAAAATACGCAAGTGCAAGTTTTATTCATCTGAATTTATCGAATTTGTGATGCCTTGTACATAAATAGCTTCCGTTTCACATCGCAAGTTGGGGAAACGTGGCACTATTGTACACAGGTGCGGACCACACCACAGCCGCAAACGTGCGCGAGTCCTACTATAGCTGTCCTTTTCTCCCACTTCTCCTCCTACTTTCCTCTCCCTCCAATTTCCCTCACCCGTTCCCTCAATCTTTCTATCCCTCAGTCAATTACCTACTTTCCTTTCTCTGCCCCTCCATCCCTCCATCTTGCCCCCCCGTTTTTCTTTTCTTCCATTTTCTCTCACTCTTCCCTCATATCTGCCTATTTATCCCCTCAGCTATACCCTCACTCCCTTCCTTTAAAAACCATTATTTTATACTCTCTCTCTCTCTCTCCTTTCATTAGTACAGATATTACCTCCCTCAGTCTTCCACCTGCTCCTCCTTCTCCTCCTCCTTTCTTCCCCCATTCTGCTGTCCATCTCTCCATTTCTGCTCCTCCTCCTCCCTCACCTTTCTCTCTCCCTCCTCCTCATTCTCCACTTCTCCTCTCTTCCTCCATCCCTAACTTCCTTTCTCCTTTTTTCATCCTCCCTCCTCTTCTTCCACTTTCTAGCTCCCTCCTCCACCTCTTTCTCTTCTCTTCTCTCTCCATACCTTCTACTCTCTTCCTCTCTTCGCTCACATCGTTTACTTCATTCGCAAATACTGTATCTCCCTTCCTTCTCGCCCAATCACTTTTCTCTCTCTCCCGTTCCTCCCTACCGCTTCTCCCTCTCTCCCGTCTTGCTCTCCTTCTCTGCCTTCCACATTTTCTCCTTCATTTCTTCCTTTCTCCTTTCCTTCTCGCTTCCCCTTCCTCCATCTCTTCCTCCCCGACTCCAAATCACCTCTTTCATTTTTTTTTTTTTCCTCCAATCCATCTCTCTCTCTCTCTCTCTCTCTCTCTCTCTCTCTCTCTCTCTCTCTCTCTCTCTCTCTCTCTCTCTCTCTCTCTCTCGTTAACTGTTACATCCCCATTAACTAGTAGAAACGTTAATTATGCAATGAAAACACTTTAACCATAATATGATCAGCTGAAAGTTCTGGGGGCGAAGCTATATAACATTATATTACCTCAGAAAAAAGCAGTATACCCTAAAAGAAAACGGAAGTCACCTTCGGCCGCCCGTTTATCTCCCACCTGCCGTCATCAGAATGTGCGCACGAGGAGACCTTCTCTCCTTGGACCTTGCTGCATATGGCATCGGCAGAGAAGCTAGGCGCATCTACGAACATATGTCTTTTTCGACGTCACCCCTACTTATCCCCATTTCATGACAGAGATAGGAGACTGAGAGAATCTGGTGAAATACGTGTACGATTGACTGATACAGGACGGGGCCGGTCTGTTTGAACATTCGATTTTGGAAAACAAGTGTTGGAAGCTGTTGGAGAGAACCCTAGGACAAGCACGGGGAACACCGCTAGGACTTTAGGAGCAAACCATTCCGCAGTATGGCAGGTTCTACATGAGCAACTCTTACATCCACTCCACATACAAAGGGTTCAGGCTCTAACCCCAGAAGACTAGCCAGCTCGTCAGCAGTTTTGTGAGTGGTTCCTAGGCAAAGTAAGACAGGACGACGATTTCCCATAATAGGTTATGTGCACTGATGAGTCAAACTTCACTAGGACTGGGATATTCAACGCTCACAATATGCATGTGAGGAATGATGTAAATCCACACATTACTGAGTCAAGGGGGCATCAAAGGAGATTTTCTCTCAATGTGTGATGTGGAATATTAGGAGATTATGTAACAGGCCCCTATGTTCTCCATGGTCGTTTGACAGGTCAGGTATATCTCTCTTTTTTGGAAAATGACCTGCCACTGCTTCTTGAGGAAGTACCTTTGTCGGTAAGAAGAGGAATGTGGTACATGCACGATGGAGCACCTGCCCACACTAGCAACATCGTCCGCGATTTTTTAAACAAATTACCATGACAGGTGGATTGGACATCGCGGCCCATTATCGTGGCCAGCACGGTCACCAGACCTAAACTCTCTTGATTATTTTCTGTGGGGTCATTTGAAACAGCTCGTGTATGAAACGCCAGCTGAAAGACTCGACGACTTGCTACCCTGCATCCAAGGTGCCTGTTGGACTGTGCAGCCCTTCTCGCGTGCTAAATCGCGTGAGGCAATCCATAGTCAGACGATGTAATCTGTGCACTGAAGTTGGGGGAAGCCATTTCGAACATTTATTACCAAGTAACCTGTATGTATCATGACTCTGTGCACATTAGAAAAAAATTACATAGTGTAAAAGGGTGGAGAAAAATAAAGACTTTCTAAACCTAATATCATGATGTATGACTCTTAGCCAATTGTAGTTTCAGAGATGACATTATTATAAAATTGATAATTCATAATAGTAATGATTATGCTAGCGATAATGATAATAAAAGGCTAGGATATTACTACAACAAATAACAACAATAACTATCTATCTATCTATCTATAGCCCGACGCCCTAATCCCGCAAAGGGTGGCCGCAGACAAAACGCCTCCAAGTCGCTCTGTCACCCACCATTTGACTACCCTCCCCCCAACTCACCCCCCCTCCCTCATATACCTCTCAACTTCATCCCTCCACCTTATCCTCGGTCTACCTCTCCCTCTCCCTCCCTCCACCTCACCTACATACACCCTCTTAGTCAGTCTTTCATTCTCCATTCTCTTCACATGTCCAAACCACCTCAGTGTATTTCTCCTAATCTTCTCAACCACATCTACATCCACCCCACAGCGTTCCTTCACTTCTTCATTCGTCAACCTGTCACTCCACATGCTCCTCTTAAGTAACTCATTTCCACTGCTCTCACTCTTGACTTGTTCCCCTCTTGCAAGGTCCATGCCTCGCTTCCATACGTCAGGGTAGGGTTCACAATACTATCATGCAGTGACTTCTTAACGTCCATACTCACCTCCCTATTTCTCATCACTGCTTTCAGTGTACCAACAACCTTCCTTCTCTGCTGTACCCTTTCTCGCACTTCATCCCCCATAGTTCCATCCTTACTCATCACACTACCCAAGTACTTGAATGCACTCACATTCTCCATATCCTCACCATCCAACCTCACTGCACACTCTACTTCATTCCTCTCAAACACCATAACTTTACTTTTGTTTACATTAACTTTCAGATTCCTCCTCCTACACACTGTCCCAAATTCATTCACCACACCTTGCAACTCCCATTCATCTTCACTCAACAGTACTGTATCATCAGCAAACAGCAACACCGGAAGCTTCCATATCTCACCCTCATTCATTAGAGCCACCCCCACATCCACTGCCCTACCCTGCACCTCCTTTACAACCCCATCCATGTATATATTAAACAGCCATGGAGACATCATACAACCCTGTTTCAGTCCCACATTGAGATCAAAGAATTCACTCAGCTCACCATCCACTCGCACCGTAACCCTAGCTCCCTCGTACATACTCTTCACAGCACTCAACAATTTTCCCTCCACTCCATATATTCTTAATACCTTCCACATACCTTGCCTATCTATTGTCATAAGCTTTCTCCAAGTCCATGAAGGCAACATACACTTTCCTTCCCTTCTCTAGATACTTCTCCACTAAACATCTTAGAACAAATATCTGATCTACACACCCTTTTCCCTTCCTAAATCCCCCTTGTTCTTCTCCAACTAGCTCCTCTGCCATATGCCTAACCCTATCAATGAGTATTCTACCATATATTTTACCAGTCACACTAAGTAGGCAAATACCTCTATGGTTACCACATACTTCTCTCTCTCCTTTTCCTTTGTATAAAGGAACAATTATACCTGATTTCCAGTCCTCTGGAACCCTTCCCTCTTCCCAAGCCAATCTACACAACTTCCATATCCACTCCACAACAATCTCACCCCCATACCTAAGCATTTCACCACACACTCCATCAATAATAATAATAATTATAATAATAGCAGTATACGTGTGTGTGTGTGTGTGTGTGTGTGTGTGTGTGTGTGTGTGTGTGTGTATGTTTGTGTGTTTCGAGGGGGGGAGTGGGGGGGGAGGAGAGACGTGTATCTGTGTTCGGATAAGTGCCGCCATTTCCGTCCATGGTCTGGGCTTAGAATCATTTACATTTTAATAAAGCCTATATCTCCTTAGTGTTATGTTCTTGGACATTGGTTATTTAGACGTTTTTACTTATTTTTCCCTACATAATGCGCCTTGAGGTTTTGATGGTGTCGTTTTCAAACACCCTGTATATACAGTATATATATATATATATATATATATATATATATATATATATATATATATATATATATATATATATATCATCATCATCATCATCATCATCAGCCATAACTACTCCAATGCTGAACAAAGGCCTCCCCCAACCTTTTTCCTCGAATTCCTTGACTGAGCCAATCTTTGCAACGTTTTCCCTGCAAATTTCTCTATCTCATCTCTCCATCTCCTGTCTGTCCTTTTCCTGCTATGCTTACAATCTCTTGGTGTCCAGTCAGTAAGCCTCTTGCTCCATCGGTTATCCCTTATTCTTGCTATATGGACTGCCCACCTCCATTCCTGTTCTTTTATAACTTCTACAATATCTTTGACTTTAGTCTGCTCTCTCACCCAAGTTGATCTTTTCCTGTCTCTTAAAGATATTCCCAATATATATATATATATATATATATATATATATATATATATATATATATATATATATGTGTGTGTGTGTGTGTGTGTGTGTGTGTATATATATATATATATATATATATAATATGGCATCTCCCTACCCACCAATTAGCCCATCCCAGTTTCGCCACCTAAGTCCTAGGACCTAGATCATTTCCCCTAGTAAATCACGTTTTCGTTTACATCGGTGTCATATAGATATTAACGAGAACCATAGGCACGAATCACTACTGATAACTATTATTTATTGTGGCAAGAGAAAATTCCTTCCTCCCCTTCTTCTGTTTTCAATATCACAATCGTCATCCATGATGTTACTACGTAAACGCAACAAGAATATCTCCCAGTTGCTATGAAACAGGTGTGATATCAGACAAACATTCTAGGGACGTTTCATATATCATGTGATGACATAGTCAACATATATCATGTGATGACATAGTCAACATGTACTAATAATGAAGGGTTCTTGTAACGTGCCATCGAGTGGGACGTAGGTCGTCCTGTACAGGGTATAATAAAATATACTGGTAGACTGCGTAACATGCCAAAGTCTGCATACCGTTTAAAAGCCTGACTATCAAATTCCATAATCAACGTTCAACTGCAGCTGATTTGGCACATGTAACAGCGTACCATTTACCCATCCCAATCTAGCTTTAACCACAGTCCACTCTCCCTTACCCCCATCACTTGTCTCCTGTACAGCCTCCCCTCCCACCAGCCAGACCACTATGCCCCCCCCCCCCTCACTCACCTGCCTCCTGTCTCCCAGGCGCCCCACCCTGCCTCCTCCTATGGCGACAGCTCTTATGACCCTGCGTCGATTAAAGAGGTCTACCAGAATCAGGTTTACGGTCAGGGAGGATGGGGGTCATGGCAATTTTGTGATTATAATGTTATAATGGCTATGCTCTCCGTCGGGAAATGTATTCTTCGTGATGTTTGTCGAAAGTCACACTTTCGAAACCTGTGTGTTTCATGTGAATTAAATATGTATGGTGGGAAAGTGTTTTATCATATTAACCAAACGTTATTTTCAGTATCTATATTGTCAGGTGGGACATTGTTTATATACCGTACCAGCAATAACTGTGCACACCAGCAATGATTACCGCTTTCGGTTCGTCCTAGCGACCGAACAAAACCTGGTGACGTTCCATACATAATTATCAATGTTACCAGATGCGGAGAGCATTACACAACCTCGCAGGTAGATGAGGTGTTTCTGTTTAATATGTCCGGAACTGTACAGTCATGCACAAAAGCTCCTTTCATCTACCAGGGGACAGAGTAATCTGCAACTAGAGGTCAGGTTAATCGCACACATCTACCCCCTACCTCCATCTCCTTACCCTCACCAATGCACTGATTTGTTAGGCGGATGGATTGGAGATATGAAGCTTCACTGGAGTGACCCTAATGTATTATTTGATTTCCAAATATTAATCCAACGTGTTCTATGCGATATACTATAATCCATGTAGCTGCGACATGCTATGTGATTACTAGCCGTATATGCTAAGTCCCTCTCCTACCTTGTCATCTGGGGAGCCACATATCCACCCACCCACTCATCCTCCTATCCACTCAGCCCATCCAACACAACCCACCGACCTCACCCTGGCCACTCGACCCTACCCAGCCACCTGGGCGACCCATCCAGCCCAATGATCCCTGCCATCCACCTTGCTAACCCAAGAATGCCATCCACAAAGCTCACCCTACAATGCCACTCAACACATTCGCCCACTCACCTATCCACCCTGGACCCATCCAGCCACCCAGAGAATCCCGGCCACGCATTCATCTCAGCCACCCTGGCAACCCACCTTTCCCACTTACCCTGGCGACCCACTCTGCTAGCACATTCCGACGATCCGTCTTGCCGATCGACCTCTACCACCCACTCTCCCTGCCCACGAATTCCACCCGCCTGCTGACCCAACAACGCCATCCATCACATCAGCCCACACAACCCTCCCACCGTACCCACCCACTTCACCTTGAAACCTCACCCACCCTGTCCACCCACCCCACCCTTGGAACCCACCCATCCTACCCACCCACTTCTCTCATCGATCCATCCTCCCATTCACATGCCGAACCACCCTTCTTACCCAACCTCATTTATTTCCCCATCCCATTCACTCATTCGAATCCGACTCATCCACCAAACTCACTCCATCCACACCAAACTTACCACACCCTCCCAACCACCGACATATCCAGCCACTCACCCACCCCACGCACCCACTCACAAACCCATCTACCCCTACAACCCATCCCATGCCACTCCACATACCCCATCCAACCAATCCACATACCCCATCCAACCAATCCACATACCCCATCCAACCAATCCACCCATTTACCAACTAACCTGCCCACCCACCTTGACGATGCACCGACCGACCACACCCACCAGTACAATCACACTCACCTCGCCCACCCAACCAATTGGCAGTGTGTGTGTGTGTGTGTGTGTGTGTGTGTGTGTGTGTGTGTGTGTGTGTGTGTGTGTAATTCACCGAGTCGGTCAGGATCACTTGATGGTCGTGATCGTCAGCTTTTACCCTCCCGGAAGGGAGCTGAGAGCTCATATAGTCCGATCTAAGGGCAAGGCTGTGACCTTCACACACGCACACACCCGTCCCCTTGCTCAAGGGGGACAATAACCACCCAGTTCATCAGTGAAACTTTCCGCAACCTGAGCGAGGCGCGAACTCCCGTCCACCAGTTGGCAAGCGAGAACGTTACCACTGCACCAGCGAGCGGTGTGTGTGTGTGTGTGTGTGTGTGTGTGTGTGTGTGTGTGTGTGTGTGTGTGTGTGTGTTGGAGTCCGCTGGTTGGGTGGGTGGGGTTAATGAGGTTGGGTATAGTGTGTGTGGAGTGGTTGGGGGGGGGGTTGGATTATAGCGGTAGATGGGTTAGTGAGTGGATGCGTTTGGTGGGCTGGGTGGGTGAGTGGCTGGATATGTGGATGGTCGGGGAGGGGTCGGTAAGTTTGGTTTGGATGGGATAAGTTTGGTGAATGAGTCAGGGTCGAATGGGTGAATGGGATGGGGAAGAGAATGAGGTTGGGTAAGAAGGATGGTTGGGCATTTGGATGGGCAGATGGGAGGAGTGGGTGGGTAGGATGGCTGAGTCCCTAGGGTGGGATGGGTGGACAGGGTGAGCGAGTTTTCCGGGTGAAGTGGGTGAGTACGGTGGGAGGGTTGTGTGGGTGGATGTGATGGATGGCATTGTTGGGTCATTGACGACCCGGCACTAGATACGCATGAGAGAACACAAGATATAGGACGGAGTCGCAAGAAGAAGCTATGTAACATGTGTGGGAATGGATCCACTAACATGGCACTGGGGAACTGGCAGAAATCATTGGCCGATTGAACGTAAAAAAAAAAAAAAAAAAAAAAAAAAAAAAAATCTCCACTTGCCTGAGGTGTTGATTTCTACTGTTTGGGCTTTGGCTCTGCCAGACCCAGAGCGTATTTTGCTCATGCAAGGGTACGTAAATACTTTCAAGTATATTGCCATGAATAAGTTACATTTATTAGATCTGTACCGAATATGAACATGTTCTAGAATGTATAACAATCTTTATATATACTGTATATATATATATATATATATATATACATGTATGTGTGTGTGTGTGTGTGTGTGTGTGTGTGTATAGATAGATAGATAGATGGATAGACAGATAGATAGATACTGTAGATGGATATAGATAAATAGATATATACAGGGTGTTTCAAAAAGTGTTCGTAAACTGCAGAATGAATAAGGTACGAAAATGTATTTTACTACTTGACATTTTTGGAAAATTGTCATATTTGCAGTAATATTACACATTTTATGTTTAATAGGAAGATCTAGGGGATGAAAACGATCAGTAGCTTATCATCACCTCAAAACTTTTATTTTTTCATACATTTGTGTACACCGATGTATTGTACACTACAGAATTACAATAGGTGTTCGAAATTTCTCCCCCCCCCCCCCTCATTGAGACAGGCTTGGGCTCGGCGCAGAAGTGACTGGGGTAGACGTTCATATACCCCTGGTGTATTCCTTACTTCTTTGCCACAGTTCCTGACGGGTGTTGACTGGTGTAGCACACACCCTGCTCTTCAGGTGTTCCCAAAGATAAAAGTCAAGTGGAGTTAGCTCGGGTGATCTAGGTGGCCAGGCAATGGGACCTCCACGGCCTATCCACTTGTCATTGTACATAGCAATAAGGAAATCCCTCGTACCTCATGCAAAGTGAGGTGGAGCCCCATCATGCTGGAACCACATTCGCATACGTGTTTTGAGGTGCACATCTTCAAGTAGTATGGGGAGGTCATCCTGAAGAAATCTGGTGTACACATTGCCTGTAAGTCGCTGTGGTGGCAAAAACGGTCCGATTAGACGATCACCAAGAATACCGGCCCACACATTGATCGCAAAGGGTTCTTGATCTCCCCTTGTTGTTGTTGCACGTGGGTTTTCTGCAGCCCATATGTGTGTATTATGTTGGTTTAGCATGCCACCTCTTAAGAACACAGCCTCATCACTCCACATAACATGTGCAAGAAAACTGTTGTTCTCCCTCGCATGAGTAAGAAGCCACCTACAGAAATCCAATCGCTGGGGAAAATCACGTTCGGCCAGCACATGGATGGGCTGGTAATGATACGGGTGCAGTCCTTGTTTGTTTACAATCCTCCATACAGATGCATGAGCCACACCGAATCGTGCAACAAGTCGACGTGTACTTGTATATGGTTCATCTCTGATGGCGAATATCCTCTTCTACATCGAGTAGGTGCTCCACATGAGGCCTTCCTCTGTTTACTCCACGTGGATTCAGTGTGCCATATTCCCATAGTCGTCGTTCTGCACGGAGGAAAGTAGGCCAAGATGGTTGCCTCCAGTTAGGATATCGCTCACCATACATCCTTACTGCTTCAGCTGCATTTCCTCCTGCTGCATCCAACGTAAGTAACATGTCTGTGTACTCTGCAGACGTGTATTGCTCCTTGTCCAGTGCTGACTTAAGACTGCCAGTACATCCTTCTATCTCTCACCTGCTCACAGTACCTTCAAATCACGAAGCTTCATTCAAACCCATGAGGCAAACATGATTTGCTGCTTCAGGTTCACATTTATTTAGGTTTCGTTAATACTGTACATTACATCGGTGTAAACAAGATAATGAAAAAAATAAAGGTATTAAGGTGATGGTAAGCTACCGATTGTTTTCATCCCCTAGAGTTTCCTATTAAACACAAAATGTGTAGTATCACGGTAAATAGGACATATTCCCGATAATCTCACATAGTAAAGTATATTTATATTCTCCTACTCTATTTATTCTGAAATTTCTGAACACTATTTTTGAAACACCCTGTATAATACATATGGAGTGAGAGAGAGAGATACATAGATATAGACATACAGATAGATAGATAGATATAAACTATATATATACTATATATATATACACTATATATATACTATATATATACAGTAATCCCCGTACTATCCGGACGCCCACTTTCTGGACATCCTCACTTACCGGACATTATCGTCCCGGGATCCAATATTCCCAAAATGGTCCGAAAACTGCAAAAAATTAGAAAAAATCCGACTTTTTCCCGCTCATAATTTGAAATTGGCACGCGCAGCGTGGGACTGCTTTGTTTTGGTGCATCATTCCTCCGACGTCTGCTAGAGTGCCTCTGCATCCTCCCCACTTACCACCTGTCTCTTGTCGCGAGTGCACGATCGTCATCATGGCTGCCCACGTGCTCGCTTTTGTGGTGGTGCCTTACCTGCTGCAGGCTGTCCTTCTGCTCTCGTGCCTCTCCTTCGTGTGTGTGACGATGGCCCCGCTGCCTGAGAAGAGGAAGAGAGTGGTTTTGACTCTGGAGAAGTAGAGGGAGATATTGGAGAAAGTGGATGCGGGATGGTCTTCGTCACGCATCCTTCATGAGTTCGACCTGGCCCGATCTACTTTCTTTGATATTAAGAGATCCTGAGACAAACTTATGCAGTACACGGCTGATTTCTTGTCGAAAAGCAAATGCTACGTGGAGAGGAAGATGATGTTTACTCCCAAGTATGCTGAAGTCGACTGCTCCATGTTGATTTGGTATCGACAGCAACGTGCTGCTGGTGTGATGGTGCGTGGGAAGGAGCTGAAGGCTGCTGCTGAAAAGTTCGTGAGGCTTCACGACGCCCTAGACTTCAAGGCATCTGAGGGTTGGCTCTTCACATTCAAGTTACGAGATGGCCTTACCAACCGTAAGTCTCATGGCGAAGCTTTGGACGCTAACGAGGATGGAGTAGAGGAGTTTTGGCACAAGGTGAAGGGCTTGATCGACAGGGAGGGCCTCACTCTCAGTCAAGTCTACAACGCTGACAAAACTGGTTTATTCTATCGCTCTTTGCCTACGAACACTCTAGCCGAGGAGACGGAGAAGCGTGTACCTGGCTGCAAGCTCTTGAAGCAAAGGATACGGTATCTGCTTTGTGTTGTGCTAATGTTAACGGCATGCACCGGCTTAAGCCTGTTATTGTTGGCCGTGCAAAGCAGCCTTGGTGTCTTCGTGGGGTGAGGGATGTCCTTCCTGTCATTTGGTACCATTCCTTGAAGGCATGGTTCACCGGCCACATCTTCAAAGACTGATTCCACCGCCATTTCGTGAAGGTCATACATTACCAGATGAAGAAACTGGGAATCCCACGCAACCAGGTAAAGGCCCTCCTTCTCCTCGACAATGCACCTGCCCACCCGTGCAACAAGGACCTGGTGGCTGAGAATGGCCGCATTAGGTGCATGTTTCTGCCACCTAATACTACTGCTCTCATCCAACCAATAGACCAAGGAGTGATCGTGGCAACGAAGCGGCTATACCAACGGAAGTTCCTGGATGAGGTGATGGTTGTTCTCGAGGACGAGGACAAGCACAGGGAGGGACGGGACACGTGAGGCCAGAGGATTTTGGAAAACCTTCGCCGCTACAACATCAAGTCTGCTATTTACAACTGGGCCAGTGCATGGAAGGAAGTCCCTGTCAAGACTCTAGAAAATGGTTGGTCTCGTCTGCTTCTCGGAACGGATGTGGAGCACGATTTCCTAGGTTTCGACGTGGATGACTTCCATGCACGTCTACGTGCGCATGGGGACGATGTTGATGTGGACGAAGTGCGTGAGTGGTTGGATGACAACGAGGGCGATCCTGGGTATCAGACCCTGTCTGATACTGAAATCGCATCTTCAGTTGCTGGTGTCAGTACCCAGCTTGAAGATTCCGACGAGGATGGCGACGATGATGCAGACTCCTCTCAGCATGACACTACTCCAGCCATCCCCAAGCTGAGCACACTCCGGGAACACCTAGAGTTAATTCTGGACTACCTGGAACACCCGGACTGTGACAGGGAGATGGGGCCCTTGGGACTTGTAGAGGAAGTGCGTGCTTTCAAGCAGCACATCATTAATCATCAGAATTGTCATTCCTTGCGTCAATCAACGATTGACAGCTTTTTCAGGCCCGTGACCCCCGCTGTGCCCAGCCCTGGCTCCACTCCATTGCCTCCCCAAGACAGGCCCTCATGCTCCGATCCACAGCCCAGCACATCAGCCATGGTGGAGTCACCGCTCAACGTGAGTTTGCGCCTATCTTCAGAGTCATCTGCAGTGGGTACGCCATCACCATGACCCAGCGACACACCCCTAGGTCACCTGCATGTGCTACTCTCAGACTCTGACAGTGATTAGATGCCAAGAACTTCTCCACTAGACCACACGGGAATTTACAGTGTTGTGCAGTGAAAAAAACAGTACATAGTGTTAAGGAATTTGAGTTTTGAGTGAAAAGACAAAGATTTAATGGACTGTAAATTTAACGTAAATTAATTTCAGTGTGTTTTCTTTAGAAAATGGTTTCAAGAGTGGAAAGACTTAAAGTGCAGAGTGCAACATTTACTTCATTAAGGTACAATTGAGTTCAAGTAAGACAAGAGTGCGCAGTGTTAAGAGAATGGAATTCTGAGTGCAAATTACTAAGTTCTGTGCAAGACTTCATGAACAGTGTACTTCAAGTGCTTCAGGAAATCCTCCTGACTGTCAGAGCCTGAGAGGAGGCGGTTATTCATTGAGATGGCCAGGGACTTGCTGTAAGTGCCCACAATGTTTCATATTGTACTATACTGTATTTTCCATACTGCACTTACCTCTAACACCTCATTTCACTCTTTTATGTCTCTTATTGGTGTGAATAGGGTATTAGGTGCTATGCATGTGCAGTAGGGAGGTATTTCTCTGAGTTAGGGTCCATAAGTACCAGTCCAGGAGCCAGGGACTTGTTCTATGTAGCCAGGATGTTTAATATTGTATAAACTCACCTCTAAACCCTAATTTTATGGTTCTTTTGCATTTATTTCAGTCTTTTATGTCCCTTATTGGTGTGATTTGGGTCTTAAATAGGTGATATGCATGTCCAGAGGTAGTTGTATAGGTGTTTTTCTGAGTTAGGGTCCATAAGCACAAGTCCACACTCCGGACAGGACCACTTTCCGGACATGCCTTTGGCTCTGTTACGTCGGATAGTGGAGGGATTACTTATATATATATATCTATATATATATATATATATATATATATATATATATATTTTATACTATATATATATATATTTTATACTATATATATATATATATATATATATATATATATATATATATATATATATATATATACCATATATAAACTATTTATATATATACCCCCCCTGAGGGTAGGGTTTTTTCTCAAGAATACTCCCCCAGTATCCCTGCTTGTCGTAAAAGGCGACTAAAAGGGTTGGCGGAGGGTTAGTGCCCCTCCCCGGAAAACAACTAACTAAAAAAACTAACAATAAGCCTCGGACAAGGACTGACCAAACGATGACGACCAAGGACCGGACAAAGGACATGGTTATCGGAACGTGGAATGTAAGGCGAGCAAATGATGAGGTGAAAGAGAGAGAGATTGTCCAGGTGCTTGAGGCTGCGAAAGTGGATGTATGTGGAATAATTGAAACAAAATAGAGAGGAGAAAGTGTGAGAGAATGGGAGTATGGATAGGGTATATGTGCAGGAGTAGGTGAGAATGAGAGGGCAAAGGAAGGAGTATGTATAGTTGTGAGTAAAAGATGGAAGAGGAGCATAAGACAGTATGGATCACTTGGGTCAAGGATTGCGTGGGTAAAGTTGAAAGTTGGAATACAAATTTGGGCGATTGTGTGTGTGTATGCGCCAACACAAGATCGTTCTTGAAGAGTGAGAGAAGAGTTCTGGACAAATGTAGAAGTGTGCATGGAAAAGTTTGGAAGGAATGAGAGAGTGTTTTTGATTGGTGATATGAATGGTAAAGTTGGGAATGTGAAGGTGGATGGAATAGTTGGTGAGTGGGGTGTGCCTGCTGAGATAGATGAGAATGGGAGTGTGTTAATGGACATTTGTGCTGGGAGGGGGTTGGTGATAGCCAATACCCTCTTCAGGCATAAAATGATCCACAGCTATACATGGCGAGTGATGAGAAGGGTGGGTGGTGAACTGAATGAAAGGAAGGCAATGATTGATTATGTGTGTGTGGATGTAAGGATGCGAAGATGTGTAATGGATGCAAGAGTTTATAGAGGTTGGGGGAGTGGACTTTCTGACCACTACTTGGTGGTGGCCAGAATTAAAATGCAAGTAAGATGGAGGAATAGAAGAAGGGAAAGGCGAGAGGAAGGAGTAGTTGCAAGGAGAGTGGAAAGGTTACAAGAGGATGAGAAAGAGGCAGAGTATAAGAGAGAAGTGGAGGAACGATTGGACAGATATGAATTGGAGCAGATGGGAGACGTGGAAGGTGTATGTAGGATATTTACAGAAGAAATATGTGCAGCATGTGATGTGGTGTGAGGAAGGAAGAGAAGATGGAGGAGGGTGCAAGGAACAGCGTGGTGGACGTGGTGGACCGAAGAGGTGAAACAGGCTGTGGCACAAAAGAAGAAAGCATACAATGAATGGATGAGAAATAGGGGCGTGGAAGAAGTTGAGAGGCGGAAGAGAGAGTTATATGTAGAAAGAAAGAGAGAGGTGAAAAGATTAGTAAGAGAGAATAAGAAGAGAGTGGATGAGGAATTTGAGTGTAAAGTGGAGGGACTGTAAGAAAATGTTCTGGAAAGAGGTGAAAAGAGTAAGACAGGGTGGAAGTGAAGTTAGCAGGGGAGTGAAAGATAAAAATGGTAGATTACTAGTGGAGAAGAGAGAAAAAGTGAGCAGATGGAGAGAACACTTTAAGTAATTGTTGAACATAGAGGATGGAAGTAATGCGAGTAAAAGTGGCTGGGGAATGGCTGGAAGAAGGAGGGAGGTGAGAAGACAGGAAGAAATCAGTAGGATAGAAGTTGTGGAAGCAATGAAGAAAGTTAAATCTGGGAAAGTCCCAGGAATTGATGGAGTGTGTGGTGAAATGCTGAAGCATGGGGGAGAGACAGTAGTAGAATGGGTGTGGAAGATGTGCAGACTGGCCTGGGAGGAAGATAGAGTCCCGGAGGATTGGAAGTCAGGTATAATTATTCCCTTGTACAAAGGAAAAGGGGAAAAGAAGTGTGTGGTAATCATAGGGGCATTTGTCTTCTTAGTATAATAGGAAAAGTGTATGGTAGGATACTTATTGACAGAGTTAGAGAAAGAACAGAGAAATTAGTTGGAGAGGAACAGGGAGGCTTTAGGAAGGGAAGAGGTTGTGTAGATCAGATATTCATTCTTAGATCTTTAGTGGAAGAGTTTCTAGAGAAGGGAAAGAAGTTGTATGCAGCTTTCATGGATTTGGAGGAAGCATATGACAGGGTGGATAGACAAGGATTGTGGAAAGTGTTATGAATATATGGAGTAGATGGGAAGTTGTTGAATGCTGTGAAGAGTACGTACGATGGTGCGAAGGCTGCAGTGCGTGTGGATGGTGAACTAAGTGAATTTTTTTCTTTGAAAGTTGGGTTGAAACAGGGATGTGTCATGTCTCCATGGATGTTCAATCTGTAGATGGATGGGGTAATAAAAGAGGTATAAGGTAGGGTAGTGGATGTTGGAGTGGCCCTGGTTAGAGAGGACAGTGTTTGGAAACTCGCTGTACTGTTGTTTGCAGATGATACTGTGTTGTTGAGTGAAGACGAAGGGGAGCTGCAAGGCTTGGTGGATGAGTTTGGGAAAGTGTGTAAGAAACGGAATCTAAAGGTGAATGTAAGGAAGAGTAAAGTGATGGTCTTGGAGAGAGGTGAAGTCAGTGAATGTACAGCGAGGTTGGATGGTGAGGAATTGGAAAATGTGAGTACGTTTAAGTACTTGGGTAATGTGATGAGTAAGGATGGAGGTTTGGAGGGTGAAGTGCTTGAAAGGGTACAGCAGGGAAGAAAGGTTGCTGGTTCTTTGAAAGCAGTGATAAGCAACAGGGAAGTGAGCATGGAAGTGAAAAAGTTACTAGATGACAGTATTGTGATACCAACTCTAACGTACGGAAGTGAAGCTTGGACGTTGTTGGAAGGACACAAGTCAAGAGTGAGAGCAGTGGAAATGAGTTATTTAAGAGGAGCCTGTGGAGTCACATGGAGAGACAGGCTGACGAATGAGGATATAAAGGAGTGTTGTGGTGTGGATGTGGATGTGATAGGAAGCGTTATGAGGAACACACTGAGGTGGTTTGGCCATGTGGAGAGGATGGAGGGTGTAAGACTGACGAAGAGAGTGTATGTGAGTGAGGTGGAGGGGGGAAGAGGGAGGGGGAGGCCGAGGATGAGATGGAGGGATGGGGTGGAGAGGTATATGAGAGAGAGGGGTGTGAGTTGGGAGCAGGGCAGTGAAATGGCTGGGGACAGGGCGACTTGGAGGCTATTTGTTTGTGGCCACCCCAAACGGGATTGAGGCGTCTGGCAATAGATAGATAGATATATATACTGTATATATATACACTAAATATATATACTATATACTATATATAGGCTACTATATACTATATACATATATATTATATATACCATATACTATATATATATATATATATATATATATATATATATATCATCAGCCATAACTAGTCCACTGCTGAACAAAGGCCTCCCCCAACCTTTTCCACGAATTCCTTGACTGAGCCAATCTTTGCCACGTTTTCCCTGCTAATTTCCCTATCTCATCTCTCTATCTCCTGTCTGGCCTTTTTCTGCTATGCTTACAATCTCTTGGTGTCCAGTCCGTCAGCCTCTTGCTCCGTCGGTCATCCCTTATTCTTCCTATATGGCCTGGCAAACTCCATTCCTGTTCTTTTATAACTTTTATAATATCTATGACTTAATTTGCTCTCTCACCCAAGTTGATCTTTCCCTGTCTCTTAAAGATATTCCCAACACTGACCTTTCCATTGCTCTCTGAAAACGAATTAATTTATTTTCCATCGATTTTGTCTCTTTCCAGGTCCCACAACCATACGTCATAGCTGGAATTATACATTCGTTACTTTTCGTTTCATACAAAATGGCAAGCTACATTTCATAATGTCTCTATGTTTACCGAAAGCTTTCCATCCAATTATAATGCGTCTTTTTATTTCGCTATCATGATCTTTTGTTAATTTTAGTATTGTCCCAAGTAATTGTACTCCTCAACTTCTTCAAGAATTTCATTGCATATTCTGATGACGCTCTTTTGGGTTTGTGGATTTAACATTACTTTAGTTTTACTCCGGTTCATCTTCAGTCCTACTTTCAGACTTTCTCTGTTCAGGTCATTTAACATTTCTTGCAATGCCTCCGCTGTTTCTGAGATAAGGACAATGTCATTTGCAAATCTTAAATGGTTTAGCTTTTCTCCATCTATATTTACTCCTTTATTTTCCCAGTCTAGCTTTCTGAAAATAATTTCTAGGCATGCTGTAAACAATTTTGGTGAAATTGTATCTCCCTGACGCACGCCCTTCTCAATCTTAATTTTTTACGAGACCTTATGTAATTTAACACTAGCAGTTCCCTCTTTGTGTATGTTTTCGAGCAGTTTTACAATGTTCTCATTCACTCCTTGTTCTCGCAGTGAATTTATAATCGGTATGTGCTCCACTGAATCAAAAGCCTTTTCGTAATCAACAAAACCTAAGCACAATGGTTTATTATATTCTGTAGGTTTCTCAATTAGGTGATTCATCGTATGTAGATGATCGGTGGTTGAATACCCGCTTCGGAATCCTGCCTGATCACGAGGCTGGTTCTCCTCCAAAATTGTTGTTATTCTGTTCGTAAAGACTTTAGTGAAGAGTTTGTAAATGACTGATAATAGGCTAATGGGTAATCTTTTGAGTCGCCCTTTTTGTAGAGTAAAATAACTATTGCATTACACCATGTTTTGGGAATTTTCTTCTGTTTGATACAGTGGGTAAATAAGTGAGCAAGTCTGTTTTGTACTTCTACTCCTGCATCCAACAGTAAATCTGTTACTATTCCATGTTCTTCCGAAGCCTTCCCTCTTTTCATATTTTTGGAGGAATATTTACTTCGTCTGGTGTTACCTCAGGTATTTCACTTGTGTCAACTGAAAAGTTAGCTATTGGTACTACTGTCTTTGATGCATACAGTTCTTTTTAAAATTTTTCAACTCTCTTCACCATCTTATCTCAGCAGTTAATGATTTCACCGTTTTTTTCTTTCAGTGATGTCATTTGTTGCTTTCCTAGCGCCATTTTACTTCGGACCTGTTTCAGACTTTTTCCATTTTTGATGGTTTCTTTGATGTGATCCATGTTTCTCTTTTTTCTTCTCTTTGTCTCTTGTTGATAGGGTTATTTAATTCCGCTCATTCTATTTCGTCTTTCTTTGTTTTTACTTTCATTTCCTTTCGTTTTTTTCATAACCTTGAGTGTCTTTTCTGAATATTTCTTGGCTTTGGTTGTATTAGGTTTTCCTACTACCTCCGCTGATTCAGCACTTTTGTTAGTCTGTCATTCAGCTCATCAATGTCACACTCAACATTACTTACAGCCATAAATCTGTTCCTTATTTCCAACTGAAAGGCTGCTTTGTTTTCGTTTACTTTTATTGGCCATATCTTTTTATCTTTAATCATCTTCCTTCTTTCACTTCTGAAACTGAATCTGGCTGTGCATCCCACCATTCTATGATCACTACCTCTATTTACTTTGTTGATAACTGTGACATTTGTGATCGTGTTATTCTTATCTACTATAATGAAGTCGATTTCATTCTTTGTTTCTCCATTTGGGCTTCTCCAGGTCCACTTTCTCTTTTTTTTTTGTGGAAGAATGTGTTCATTATTCTCATGTTAAACATTTCAGCAAAATTTACCAGCATTTCTCATGTTTCATTCCTTTCTCCCACTCCAAATTTTCCCATACATGCTTCTCCGTTTTTCAGATTCCCAACTTTTGCATTGAAGTCTCCCATGTTTATAGAATATGTTGTCTTTTCCTCTTCCATAATCTGGGAGATGTCATCGTACAATGTTTCTGTTTCTTCATCTGAGCTTTGAGAAGTTGGTGCATATACTTGTATTATTTTCATGGTATATTTTTTGCACAGTCTAATGACAACAAATGCTGCTCTGTCAATACACTGCTGAATTTACATAAGGCTTTAAAGACTACTGATTCCAATTATGTTACTCGTATTATCAATACATCCAGTCATTTATCGCGAGTTGCTAATGACTTCCTTACTACCATATCTACCATTGAAAAATTACTCCTTTCTCCTATTATTTGCTACTTGCCGATAAGTCTGTTGTCTCAATTACCAGACCTATTAACCATAAGTGGTCTGTAGATAAGATCTTACATCTCTTCGTCCTCTTTCCTTCTACACATAGTGTCTAATTCCTTCTTCCTCTCGGACTAATGGATAGTTACATCAGTATGTCTGTCCGGCGTTTCTTGGCATTTGTCCTGACAGACGAGACTTCACTTGAGGTTTTTCTTGATCACAGTAATCATTCCAGGGTTTAGTGTTTGCTAATACTCTCCAGCTCATCTTCGTTCAATATTTCAAGCGTCTGAACATTCGGTTATTAATCATGACACTCCTAGTTCGTCAACACATGCTGTTACGGCTAATCGGTCATCGGATCTGCGTCCACTGACTGTCTCGTTTGTATGTCTCCATTGAAAACCTTTGTGTTGTCTCAGATCGTATAATACTACCTTCCTATCGTAATAACAGTGAATTTACTTACGTCTTTCATGTCTCTTCCTCTTCCTACCTGTTCTGGTGTCCTCGTGCCTACCTTATATTGCCCTTAGTGTGTGTGTGCTGGTCTTTGTATATCTCGTCCAGATATAGTATTAAGAGGAGGTCTTGGAAGTGGGCTTGATCTCAGTCAGCTCCTCAACAGACCGTTGTTTAGCTAGCTCCTCACACTACAGTTTAACATGGTTAGGTACACGTTACTTTATTTTCATTTTAATGCACATAATCGAGAGGACTCCCTTGAGTGATGGAGAAGCGATTTACTGGTCCCACTATACTAAATACCACCTACTAAATATTCATTCTTATTATAATATACGTAGATACTTTGTTTACTGTTTATTCATTAGTTCATCATACAAAGTGGCAATCCTATGTGCCAAAATCTCGTAGTGACAGATTTTCTAAATCAGCATAGAAGCACCCGGGCTCCAAAGCCACACATGCAACAGATTTTCTTAGTTCCCCGTCAGGGCAGGCTGTTTTCTTACGCCGTTCTGGCCAAGGCCTGTATTTCTCAAGCTGTACCTGACTGTACGAAATGTAGTCTACAAAAGCCACATCTACAGTTTGAACAACTCTGAAGACGAAGTGGACTTAACACCTTCAGTATTAATACTGCTTGGCCGCTAGAGAGTCACGGACAGTATTACTCTGTGCATTGTGCATGTCTCACAAAATTCAGTAAACTATAATCAACAGTTTGTTGCTGTATAATACGTATGTCACGACTCTCAAAGATCATGACTTCATTCACACATGTTGATCAAGGAAAGTTTTTCTGTCTTCCGTTCTGCAAGAGAGAGAGAGAGAGAGAGAGAGAGAGAGAGAGAGAGAGAGAGAGAAAGGAGGTGATGCACCTGCACTTAGTTGGTACATTAAGGCACATGAGTTCTCTCTCAGCCAGAGGTACTAGAAGTTCTTTATTTAAATACCTTAAGTAGGCGCTTAGAGCGGAAGAATCCTAGTTGTGGCTGTCATGTGACTACAGAGAACTAAGGACGTATTCATATAAACATATTTATTTAATACCGTACATAGGTACCGATCCGAAATGTGATGGGAGGAATCGGAAATGAAAACAATGAACAATGGCATGGTCAGGGCCGAAAAATTCCAAGGTTAGGACCGAAGAATGCGTAGGATAGGACTGAAGGATATCCTAATAACACCGAATAGCCGAATGGTATATTTAGAAGCAAAGGATATAGCTTTCTCGAATAGGGTAGGTTTGGTGTGTGCCTGGTCTCTGAATGACCCTTTGAACACTGCTAGCGTTAAGACTAAAGAATAACAAGGATATTAATGAAGAGTGTCTTTTGGGACCGAAGGATGCCGTGGTCAGAACCAAAAGAATGCACAGGTTAAGACCGAAGGATGTTATGTTTGGTCTGCCTAATATCAGGAACTATATTTTCTCGTTTATTTTTTAAATTTGACATTGTTCGGATATTGAGTTTTCCCCTCTATGTTGACTTGATTTTGAAAGTTGCAGTAGATTTCATTTTTGATGATTCTTTGTTTTTAGACTCTTCAGAGTTATTTCATTCAGATTTCCAGTCTAAAGTTTCCTTAGTTCTTCTCATTCGCCATTCCTTTCATTATGCAATTTGTAACTCACCACTTTCTCTGATCTGCGGAGTCGGTGGTGTTTAAGGCTGCTTGACTATTAAAGTACGAGGTGTGTCCCAACATTGAAAAACAATAAATATCAATGCCTACTCAAGATTGTAAAACTTTCAAGATAAAAGAAATTCGAAACAGAAGGTGGTAATTCAGACTAGGAAATTAGCGTACCCTATTTTCCCCCCCGCACGTACAATGCCGGCCAGATCCACTGTGTCCCTAATTGTGTTACTCCCCCACACAGTCACTGGGTCCCTGTATCTTTCTGGAGAATGTGGTCCCAGGCCAAATATTGAGGGGTAAGTGTATTATGCTCCTTTTACTCAAACATAACATAAAATTGTCATGTTTGCATTTTGAATTTGGATTATAGAATATGATGCTTTTCACGAAGAGATGTTATGCAAAGAATGGAGATCCATCCCACTCTCGTATTCTGTCCTTCAGCAATGGGAAATAAGCTGCAGAAGATCCAAAATCTGGACCAAGTTAGGGTAAAAGACCGATAGTGGCATGTTTGATGTGCGTCTGTGGGGTGTCATTAGTATGTAGTCTGCGTAATTCCGTTGTACAGGAATGCCGAAAATTAGTCGCAGAAGACCAGGACAGGGCAGGGACATTGCGTCGGGGGTGTGTCTGGAATGTGTCTAAGGTGTATCCAGTTGGCAACATGTGTGCCCTGTGCCGTAATAGCCGTGAACATGTAACGATGGGACAGGGCAGAACACTGAGCACTAGGCAGTTAGCTGTACCACGACATACTCTGAGTAAGAAGATTGCTGAACCTGTAAATAATTATTTTCTTCCCTTTCTAATACTGCAGGGATGGGTGCGGCAGTTAAAGGTGTTCACTGTCTTGTCGCGATGAGTGTTAACTTTACGAAGCTAGTTTCTCAAAGTTACTTTGTAGCACATGGAATTGACACCTTGACAGAACGCCTGGGTAGTTTGTGGCAGGTCAGTTATTTAGTCACCAGCTGGAATGTGTACAAAGTAATATGAGTATGAAGCATAAAGGTATGATTATTTCTGACATTAAATTTGGATGAACGTTTGAACGATACTAGGCTTATCTTCCGTCAAGGGTAAGTGCAGTTTATAACCGGAACACCTTGGGCCCTAGATACGAAATATCCAGAAACTCTGTAAACATTTTTAGTTGTCCTGATCTGTTATTATTATTTTTTTTCGATTCGGGAACATAATACAGCAGACCTGATGCAGAACACTGTAGTAATGATATAATAAATTTTTCTTCCAACAGAGCCTGAAAGCGGGCATCGCTGGTCCATATGATGTTCAAGAAAGGTTTCTTGGTTGTGCCTGTTTCATGGTGTATGTGGGTGGTATTGTGCAACGCAGAACATACATCTTCAAACTCAGTCATAGGAAAGAGATGCTGCTGGAACAGTGACTCTTCTGGCAACTGTTCAGATCCTATACAAGTCCCCATTATTTCACGTTTGGACAACGGAACAGTTGCACCATCAAACCAGTTCATAACTTGGACACACTCCCCAGTTATATGTCCACCAAACTACCAGATAAAATATGTAGATTTAAATGAAACCTCACGGGACAAGCTGTACATTAGAGATGGCGAGGTGAAGTTACTCTGGAATGAGGTGTATGACAGGACCACCAGCGAGTACTGTGTGGAGCAGCGGGCGGGGTCAAGCCACCGGTACTACGCTGCTCTATGTCGACCTGTAGTAGAACAGGTGAGTACCCAATAAACTTTGATGCAGGATTATATTTTATATAGTTTGCATTGGGTGTAAATATTCATTTTTCATTCGTTTTTGTTATGCATACTGAGAGGATAAGGAAAACAATATCTGTAACGATTGAGTGGCAGGTTGACGAATAAAGAAGTGAAGGAACGTTGTGAGGTGGATGTTGATGTGGCTGAGAAGATTAGGAGAAATACACTGAGGTGGTTTGGACATGTGGAGAGAATGGAGAATGAAAGACTGACTAAGAGGATGTATGTAGGTGAGGTGGAGGGAGGGAGAGGGAGGGGTAGACCGAGGATGAGGTGGAGGGATGGAGTTGAGAGGTATATGAGGGAGGGGGAGTGAGCTGGGGGGAGGGTAGTCAAATGGTGGGTGACAAAGCGACTTGGAGGCGTTTTGTCTGCGACCACCCTTTGCGGGATTAGGGCGTCGGGCTATAGATAGATAGATAGATAGATTCAATGGCAGTTTCAACTTTGCATTTGAATTTGCTTGTACTGTTATTTCAAAGCGTATGCTAAAAGACTAATAAGATTATAATCTGCTCTTCCAAACGCCAATATATATATATATATATATATATATATATATGGACCCTCTGTGGTACAGTGGTTGAGTGTGCGTTTCGTACACGGGTGAACCAGGGTTCGCGCCCCGCCAGGGTAATAAACTTTGGGAGTGTTCACCCGGCCACGTACTACATTGACGGACACAAAGGGTGCTGTGGTTGAACCAGTGTCGCTTACTATAAAATATGCTTGCACCCAGTCGGCTTGCGCGGGCCGATTACACTTGGTTCACAGACTACACACACATCCAAAGCCACTCCAACACTACAATTACACTTGCAAGCACTTCTCACCCTACATACAATCTCTACTAGACAGCCTAAGCCACTTGGTAGAAATACATTGGCTGTATCGTCCCGACTTCGGTAGGGATAGGCCGGTCTTGCAGTGGATACTCAAACGGCTGATGATATATATATATATATATATATATATATATAATATCATCCCTTACAGGTCAACTGCTGAACAAAGGCCTCCCCCAACCTTCTCCACGAATTCCTTGACTGAACCAATCTCTGCCACATTTTTCCTGCAAATTTCGCTATCTCATCTCTCCACCTCCTGTCTGGCCTTATTCTGTTACGCTTACAATCTCTTGTGTCCAGTCAGTCAACCTCTTGCTCCATCGCTTATCCCTTATTCTTGCTACATGGTCTGCCCACCTCTATTTCTCTTCTTATATCTATCTGTCTGTCTATAGCCCGACGCCCTAAGCTCGCAAAGGGTGGCCGCAGACAAAACGCCTCCAAGTCGCTGTGTCACCCACCATTTGACTACCCTCCCCCCAACTCACCCCCACTCCCTCATATACCTCTCAACTCCATCTCTCCACCTCATCCTCGGTCTACCCCTCCCTCTCCCTCCCTCCACCTCACCTACATACACCCTCTGAGTCAGTCTTTCATTCTCCATTCTCTCCATATGTCCAAACCACCTCAGTGTATTTCTCTTAATCTTCTTAACCATATTAACATCCACCCCACAACGTTCCTTCACTTCTTCATTCGTCAACCTATCCCTCCATGTCACTCCACATGCTCCTCTCAAGTAACTTATTTCCATTGCTCTCACTCTTGACTTGTTCCCCTCTTGCAAGGTCCACGCCTCGCTTCTATACGTCAGGGTAGGGATCACAATACTATCATGCAATGACCTGTTAACTTCGATACTCACCTCCCTATTTCTCATCACTGCTTTCAGTGAACCAACAACCTTCCTTCCCTGCTGTACCCTTTCACGCACTTCATCCCCCAGTGTTCCATCCTTACTCATCACACTACCCAAGTACTTGAATGCACTCACACTCTCCATATCCTCACCATCCAACCTCACTGTACATTCTGTGACTTCATTCCTCTCATACACCATAACTTTACTCTTGTTTACATTAACTTTCAGTTTCCCCCTCCTACACACTGTCCCAAATTCATTCACCAGACCTTACAACTCCCATTCACCTTCACTCAACAATACTGTATCATCAGCAAACAGCAACACCGGAATCTTCCAAATCTCACCCTCATTCATCAGAGCCACCCCCACATCCACTGCCCTATCCTGCATCTCCTTTACAACGCCATCCATGTATATATTAAACAGCCATGGAGACATCACACAACCCTGTTTCAGCCCCAGATTGAGATTAAAGAACTCACTCAACTCACCATCCACTCGCACCGTAGCCCTAGCTCCTTCGTACATACTCTTCACAGCATTCAACAATTTCCCATCCACTCCATATATTCTTAATACATTCCACATACCTTGCCTATCTATTCTGTCATAAGCTTTCTCCAAGTCCATGAAGGCAGCATACACTTTCTTTCCCTTCTCTAGATACTTCTTCACTAAACATCTTAGAACAAATATCTGATCTACACACCCTTTTCCCTTTCTAAATCCCCCTTGTTCTTCTCCAACTAGCTTCTCTGTCATATGCCAAACCCTATCAATAAGTATTCTACCATATATTTTACCAGGCACACTAAGAAGGCAATTACCCCTATGGTTACCACATACTTCTCTCTCCCCTTTTCCTTTATATAAAGGAACAATTATTCCTGATTTCCAGTCCTCTGGAACCCTTCCCTCTTCCCAAGCCAATCTACACAACTTCCATATCCACTCCACAGCAATCTCACCCCCATACCTCAGCATTTCACCACACACTTCATCCATTCCTGGGTCCTTTCCGAACTTGATCTTCTTCATTGCTTCCATTACTTCTGCCCTACTGATCTCTTCCTCCCTCCTCTCATCTCTTCTTCTCCCAGCCATTCCCCAACCACTTATACTCGCACTGCTGTCACTCTCTACATTCAACAAATCCCCAAAGTGCTCCTTCCATCTCCTCAACTTCTCTCTCTTCTCCACCAACATTCTATTATTCCTATCTTTCACTCCCCTACTATTTCCCCTTTCACACTGCCTTACTTTCTTTACCTCCTTCCAAAACAATTTCTTACTCTCCCTCCATTTCACACTCAGATTCCTCCCAAACTCTTCATCCACTTTCATTTTACTCTCCTTCACCAGTCTCTTCACCTCCCTTCTCATGCTCACATAATACCTCTCTCCTCTCTCTCTCTCATCTTCTCCCCTACCTCTACACGCTAACCATTCACTATATGCCATCTTCTTTGACTTTAGTCAGCTCTCACCCAAGTTGATCGTTTTCTGTCTCTTAAAGATATTCCCAACATTAACCATCCCATTGCTCTCTGAGAACGGATTAATTTATTTTCCATGGATATTGTAAGTTTCCAGATCTAACAACCATACGTCATAGCAGGAATTATACATTCGTTATATACTTTTCGTTTCACACAAACTGGCAAGCTACTCTTCATAATGTCTCTCTGTTTACCGAAAGCTTTCCATCCAACTGTAATGCTTCTTTTTATTTTGCTATCATTATCTTTCGTTAATGTTAGTTTTTGTACCAAGTAATTGTATTTCCCGACTTCTTCAAGAATTTCTCCACTTAATCTAAAGACGCTCTCTGGTATTTGTGGATTAAACATTAGTTTTACTCCGGTTCATCTTTAGCCCTAATTTGAGATGTTCTTTGTCCAGGTAATTTAACATTTCTTGCAGTGTCTCTGCTCTTTCTGAGATTAGGACAGTGTTATCTGCAAATCTTATATGGTTTAGCTTTTCTCCATCTACGTTCACTCCTTTGTTTTCCAAGTCTAGCTTTCGGAAAATTCTTTCTAGGCATGCTGTAAATAATTTTGGTGAAATTGCATCTCCCTGACGCACGCACTTCTCAATCTTAATTTTCTCTGAGTCCTTACGTAATTTAACTGTAGCAGTTCCCTCTTTATATATGTTTTCGAGCAGTTTTACAATGTTCTCATTCACTCCTTGTTCTCGGAATAAGTTTATGATTGCTATGTGCTCCACAGAGTTGAAAGCCTTTTCGTAATCAACAAAACCTAAGAACAGTGGTTTATTATGTTCTGTAGTTTTCTCAGTTGGCTGATTTATTGTGTGTAGATGATCAGTAGTCGAATACCCGCTTCAGTGTCCCGCCTGTTCACGAGGTTGGTTTTCCTCGAAATTTGTAGTTATTCTGTTCGTAAGGACTCTAGTGAAGTTTGTAAATGACTGATAATAAACTAATGGGTCGATAGTTACTAAGATCCTTTGAGTCACCTTTTTTGTAAAGTAAAATAAGTATTGCATTACACCATGTTTTGGGAATTTTCTTCTATTTTATACATTGAGTAAATAAGTGAGCAAGCCAGTTTTGTACTTCTACTCCTGCATCCAACAATTAATCTGCTACTATTCCATCTTCTCCTGGAGCTTTCCCTTTTTTCATGTTTTTAAGAGAAATATTTACTTTGGTGTTACCTGAGGTATTTCACTTGTGTCAACTGAAAAGTTAGCTGTCAGTACTACGGTCTTTGATGCATACAGTTCTTTGTAAAATTTTTCAACTCTTTTCACCAAATTATTTCTGCATTTTATGACTTCACCGTTTTCGTCTTTCAGTGATGTAATTTGTTGCTTTCCTAGTGCCATTTTACTTCGGACCTGTGTCAGACCTTTTCATTTTTTGATGGTTTCTTTGGTCTGATCCATGTTTCTCATTCTTTTTTCTTCCCTTTGACTTTGTTGATAAGTTTATTTAATTCTGCTGGTTCTATTTCATCTTTCTTTGTTTTTACTTTCATTTTTTTTTTCATAAACTCCAGTGTCTTTTGAATACTTCTTGAACTCTCTTGAACATCTTATCTCTACATCTTATCTCTGCATTTTTTGACTTCACCATTTTTGTCTTTCAGTGATGTAATTTGTCGCTTTCCTAGTGCCAATTGTACTTCGGACCTGTGTCAGACTTTTTCCGTTTTTGATGGTTTCTTTGATCTGATCAATGCTTCTCTTTCTTTTTTCTTCCCTTTGTCTTTTGTTGATAGGCTTATTTAATTCTACTTGTTCTATTTCATCTTTGTTTTAACTTTCATTTCCTTTCTTTTTTGTTTTTTCATAAACTCGAGTGTCATCTGAATACTTCTTGGCTTTGGTTGTATTAGGTTTTCCCACTACCTTCGCTGATTCTCTTAGCACTTTTGTTAGTCTGTCATTCAGCTGATCAGTGGCACATTGAGCATTACTTAGAGCCTGAAATCTGTTCCTTTTTTCCAACTGAAAGGCTGCTTTGTTTTCGTTTACTTTTGTTTGGCTTATCTCCTTATATTTAAGCATCTTCATTCTTACAGTTTTGAAATTGAATTTGGTCGTGCAACCCACCATTCTATGGTCACTTCGGATATTTACTTTGTTGACAACAGTGACATTTGTGATCGTATTATTCTTATCTGTTATAATGAAATCGATTTCATTCTTTGTTTCTCCACTTGGACTTCTCCAGG
>NC_136981.1:13862715-13927715 GCF_032717465.1 Coenobita brevimanus
TATATATATATATATATAGAGAGAGAGAGAGAGAGAGAGAGAGAGAGAGAGAGAGAGAGAGAGAGAGAGAGAGAGAGATGTAAAATCTGCAGAATTCTGGATATTATAGTCAATTTTAATTATAATTTAATATGGTAACATGGCCCTAGTGAGAGAGGGCAAAGTTTGGAAACTTCCTGCAATGTTGTCTGCAGGTGATAACGTATTATTAAGTGAAAACGAAGAGGAGCTGCGAGGCTTGGTGAATGAGTTTGGGATAGTGTATAAGGAACGGAATCTAAAAGTGAATGTAGAGAGGAGTAAAGATATGGTCTTCAGGAGAAATGAAGTCACTGATAGTGTATAAGGAACGGAATCTAAAAGTGAATGTAGAGAGGAGTAAAGATATGGTCTTCAGGAGAAATGAAGTCACTGAATACACAGTAAGGTTGGATGATGAGGAAATGGAAAATCTGTGTGCATTTAAGGTAGTTTGATGAGTAAGTGTGGAAGTTTGGAGGATGAAGTACAAAGGAGCACAAAGGAAAGGAAACAGCAACAGACCTTATGGCCATTTTGAGGCTGTTTGTTACAGAGTAGACTTTAACTACGAGATCTGACTCTACTGTACACGCTGAAGGATAAGGATAGTAAAGCAGGAAGGTTCCCCCCACCTCCAAACCCTCCAATTAAAACTGGCAAGAAAAGAGTGGGAAGGACCACCATGCAGCATGGAAAATCTGACGTGGAAATTTCATAGGAAAGACTGAAAAGGAAAAGTTACATTCTATAATACTTTATAAGCTACCAATATGAATAAGCTGAAAGAGAAAGTAGTAATGTAAAATGAATAATCAAATAAACAACTAACGCTTGACACCATGTACCGGTACGTTGGGTAAACGGGGGGGTCTGTGGACACAACATGAAAATTGCAAAGTGAACAGTGTGGATGTTCAAGGGTGGTGCGGCAGCCTTGCCTAGCGCCATTAAGGTAGGGAGCAGTCAATCAGGCCCCAGCTCCATTCATTCCACTGAGAGAAGAAACTTTCTCATACGGGACAAGTACACAGGTTACTCCTGAAGCAGTGTTCCTGGTACATTAAAATAAATCCTGATGGTGGTCACTTAACAGGGACCCTTAGTAATCCACAGCCCATCACAGGTCTAAAGTACGAGTAGTGACCGTTAACTCAGGGCTATCTGTTCATATCCTTATCTGTGCATATATTTGCATTTAATAAACTATATGTACTGTATATATATATATATATATATATATATATATATATATATATATATATATATATATATATATATATATATATATACACACACACACACACAAGTGCATTATTCATATATCTATATCTATCTATATCTATCTGTCTATCTATACACACACACACACACACACACACACACACACACACAGGTATTAAGGAATAAACATATTAAGCTGGGGGTTAGACGACAAATACTTATCCAAGTGACCTTTTAAGGCTATTACTGTATGAGTGTACTACACTGGAGGGCAATTTGTTCCCTAGTGTTACAACTCAAAGAAGAAATGCTTAGCTTCATGCGACTGGAATCATTTGCCAATTATTTTATGTCCATTCCCTCTAGTATACTTCGAGTGATCAGCTTTGAGGTATTTATCAACAGCCATAGTATCATGTCCTTTGAATATTTTGAATACTTGAATTAAATCTCCCCATAACCCTCAATTAGTTAGGGTAAAGAGATTCAGGACTTCTAAACGTTCCTCGTATGGTTTATTTCTTAGTCTAGGTATCATCTTTGTCATCCTTTGCTGCACTGTTTCAAGTTGTTCCATATCATTTTTTATAATACTATGACCAGAATTGAACACAATACTCCAGGTGTGGGCGTACTAAGGAATTATACAAGGTGAGGAAGATATTATCGGATTTATATTCAAATGCTCTACCTATGAATCCAATCAATATATTGGCCTTTGTCACGGCTTCTGTACATTGTTTACTTGGATTCAGATCGTTTGTTATTATAAGTCCTAAGTCTTTTTCATGGTTTACCCTGTCAAGTTGGACATTATTCATGCTATAAATAGCTCTTACATTTTTACTGCCAATGTTTAACACTTTACATTTATTGAAATTGAAATCCATTTGCCAAGCTTGGGTCCACTTAAACAGTTGATCAAGCTCCCTCGGAATTGCCTGCCTTTGCAGTGCTGTAGCAGCTCTGTTACCTATTTAGTATCGTTAGCAAATTTTGACATTTTACAACATAATCTTTTATCAGTATCATTTATATATATTACGAAAAGAACAGGACCAAACACGGAACCCTACGGCACTCTGCTTGTAACGTTTATCCAGTCTGACTCTTTTCCATTTATTACAACTCTTTGCTTTAGTAATCTTTTACTCAACCGAGAACACTGCCGCTGAAACCATGTGCCTTTAGCTTCTGAAGGAGTCTTTTGTGTGGAACTTTGTCAAAAGCCTTTTCAAAATCGAGGCAGACAAGATCAACAGATTTAGTGTCGTCATGCATGTTCAGTATATCAATGAAAAAGTCCAACAGATTCATGAGGGAAGGGCAGCTATTACAAAAACCGTGTTGCGAATCTTTTATAGGATTGTTTGTTTCTAAGTGTTTCTTGTCTTTGATAATGGTTTCAAGCAATTTGCAAACCACCGATGTTAACCCTTTGAGATTTTCGGCCCTCCACTGATTGTGTCTGTGCCAGATTCAGCCGGGCGCACTTAGAATGCTCTGCCGCGCTGTGATATTTATACCTAATCAGGCACTGTACACTTACTTTTTAAGGTAGACTAATGAATGTGTACGGTTATAAAGCTGAATAGTTGCTCTTTATCTTAGTATGGTTAAAAAGGGTAAATACGATAGCTAAAAGGCCAATAAGATGAGTAGAAGTTAGCCAAAAAGGAAAAATCGCACACTTTTCCATGGAAAAATATTTGTAAAAAAAAAGAAAAAAAAGAGCTACCTGAAGTTTAATAGAACCATTTCAGTCTACAGTATATTCTATTTCTATTGATAAATAGGTTATGACAAATTATGTTAATTTTCACAGTGAAAAGAGAAAGTAAATTGGTAAGAAAATTTTTTAGTTTTCACGCCGCGAGCGCTTGTTGTGAAGTAACTTTATATAAACGCTTGTTACACGTTTATTATTCTTGTTAAAGTAATAAGTTGGGTGTCACTGTAAAGCCGAACAGATGCTCTTTATGCTAGTATCATTGAAATGGATTAAAACGATATATGAAAGACCAATAGCACGAGTTGAAGTTAGCCGTTAAGGAAAAATCGCATACCCTTCCGTAGAAAAAATATTTGTAAAAAAGTAGGTTTTAGATTCACATGAATTCTGATTGCACCGTGTCAGTCTCGAGTAAATTCCCTTTCCACTGATATATATTTTATGGCACTTTATGCTATTTATCCCTGAGATATATTGATGAAGAGTTATGCTTCTAGTTGGTGCATCAACATTGCGCTCTCGCTGTTATGCGGGCAAATATTCATGCTGGTGATACCGATATTATTCATGGAAACAAATATTTATTATGCACATCTGTCTGATGTACTCGTCCATGTAAAAACAAATAGTTGGAAAAGGATGAAGAGGATTGTGTATGTGGAACAAGGCCAAATAGGAGATGGAACACATGCAAAAAAATATATATTGTTTCATATGACTCGAATTTGTGTTATCATAGTCTCAACTGTTGGTTTATGATGACGCAAAATAGCGTTGTCGGAATCTCAAAGGGTTAAGCTAATTGGGCTGTAGCTTTCTGGTTGTGCTCTGTTGCCTTTTTTTAATATTGGGGTTACGTTTGCAGGCTTCCGTTCATGTGGCACCTTACTGCTCGTGAGTGTTAAGTTAAAAAGTTCAGATAAAGGCTTTGATATTTCATTTTGTAGTTCCTTCAGTACACATGGAGATACTTTTTGTGGTCCCAGTGTTTTATTGCCTTTTAATTTGCTAATTGCAAGTACTATGTCGCGTTTACTAACTATAATGTTAGTGATTATGTTGCCCTCTTGTAAAGGAATGGGGGAAACAGCAGGAATCGTATGTATATTTTCTGGTGTAAATACTGACATAAAGAAAGTAATAGGAAGTTTCGCCATCATAGTTTAATAATCAGTATGCTCTCCATTATCCGTGATTAAGGGACGAATTGTTGGAGTTATTACCATTTTGCGTCTTATGTAACTGAAAAATTCATTGGGATTTGATTTACTGATACTTACAATATTTGCATCAATGTTTTTCTTACTGCATTTAAATATATATATATATATATATATATATATATATATATATATATATATATTTTTTTGCTTCCAGGCAAGGTTTAATGTTGGAGTTCCACCATTTGGGTTTAGAATTTTTGGCAGGCCTTCTATTGCGCATTGGAATACATAACCACATTGTTGAGAGTTTCTGTAAAAAAAATTCCATGCATCATTGATATCTAAACTTTCGACAGTGGGATGCCAGTCACCTGCACCTACAATTACCTATAATTTCTAAAAATTTGCCCTCTTAAAGTCAGGCACATTCTCGCAACTGGCCCTGACATTGTCTTCACTGAATTTAATGTTACATGTAACTATGCAATGATCACTTGTACTAAATTCTTCTACAGTAATGTTACTACATTTTCTGATGTGGTTAAGACAAGATCTTGGATGTTAGCTCCACGTGTTGGATAATTTACAAATTGATATAAAGAACTTTCCTGCAAGTTTGTATATAGGTCTAACCCTGTGTGTAAGGATAGGGCTTCTCCCCAATTTGGAACTTGTATATTAAAATCACGAAATATTACAGTGCTTTGCATACAAGATATTTCAGCAATTTGATTTTAGATTTCATCGTCGATGTTGAGTGTCTGACCGGGTGGATGATAAATTAACCCAAGAGTGATTGTATGACAAGATTAATTTCTAAGCTCAATGTAAATAGTGGCAATATTTTCAGTATATGGCTTGATAATTATGAGTGGATGAAATCCTGATTTAATATATAACAGCACACCACCCCCTGCTCGATTCTAACTTTCATTACTGAAAATGTGATAGCCTTGTAAAAGAGTAAGTTTCTCTGCTCAGTATTTAGCCACGATTCTGTTATGCCAATTACATCAAACTCTTCAGTAAAGGCAAGGGCCTCTAATTCAGAAAATTTTTTATGTAGACTACGTGCATTTACAAGAAGAGCTTTAATCTGTGGCATCCTGATGATGTATGGGAATGTCACAACGTTTTTTCACACTGAATCCCAATGAGGTACCGGTACATTCTGCAATTGTGAGGTCCATCATTTGCACATTTTTCAAGTTTTACAGGTGGTTTTTGGTAGGAATATGCGGGAGACCTTCCTCTACCAGTTGCCAGGCAGCAACACTACCTGACCCTGCGTGACCCCCGCACACCATTGTCTTGGCAACTCACCTGTTAGCAGTTAGTAATGACATGTCGCGCCGCTGTCTCTCCAACGACAAAATTCAAGTCACCCTTGGTGCCTTCACAGGCAAGAGTGATTCCCTAACTAATGATGATGTGGAGGACAAAGATTATGTAGCACCAGAGGAAGAAACAAGCAACAGTGATGAGGTACCATTGCCAAGGAAGGTGCGGTATGTTGATGTGTTCAGTGAGTGAGACAATGCTTGTATTGCCTATATTATTGTGTGAAACCTAGTCTATTTTTGCACTACATATAAATTCGTACCAAATGAACAAATATCTACCTATTCTGAGTGGTTTGCAATAGCTATCCCTACAATAGAAATGTGACAGCAGCAGCACATGCCCAGAGAAAACCGAGCCAAGTGTTCAGAGGGACACCTGTATAGTGCACTTATAAGCTCAGATAAGCACTTTTTTGGTATATTCCAATGTTTCTCATAAAAAGTGGAGGTTTGAGAAAAAAAAAGAAAAAGAAAATCTGCTGGGATTGGGGGTAGTCACTGGTGAGAAATCAGCCGGGATGGGGCAGGATAATGTGATTTACTTTCCAATGTGGAGAGCTTCCATTACTTATTGATTTTTCAAATCGTATGACATCTACATTTGCCTCCCATGATGCTTGTTTTTTCTCCAGATAAAACTTACTGCATCACTAAGCAAACAACCAAGATGGGCAGAACCAACGGCATTCAAGTGTAGTCCATCATTCGCAAATAGTGTCCACTGCTCGTAAAACTGGTTCCATGTGTTGATGAACTCAACTCCTTCTTGCAGGCAGAGTGACTTGACTGTTATTTATACTAAACACTTTACTGAAGAAGGCATTCCCTGTACCAATCCTTGGAAGAATTCCTGATATTTAGATGTTGTTAGTTTTCTCCTTGTAGCGTTGAATCATCCTCCTGTACTGCTCCAATGCTCAGGTTCATACGACATCATAAGTACCTGTATGAATGATAACTAGGCTGTCATTTGCCGCATTCTCAAAGATGTCATCCACAGCCTCTTTTGCACTGTCTACTCCTGCACCTGGGATACAAATGTGCTTTTGTTTAGAGGGTACCCTGCAGCAAAATGCAACCAACTGCCCATGGATGATGGAGTCCCCCACAACTCATGCCTCAGGGGGCCCTTCCTTTACTTCTGCGAGCAGTGACTTTATCATCTGCATTGTGTCTGACATTACTTGCAGTGAATTCTTCCAGCTCATCAACTTTTCTGGTCAGGCTGTTAATTTTGTTTGTACCCTCTGTCAGCTTGTCTTCCAGCTCTGATGTAGTTTGCACATCCTACAAACAAAAGGTGTGGTTCGTATAAAAGGATCCAGTGAAACTACCAGAGATGGTTATACAAATAATGTTTCGAAGCTTTCTGAAATTCAAAGATACTGTGAAGATTTATAAGAGAAAAAGAATCAGATAATACTGATTAACACCTGCAAGAGATATTGGAACAAGAATAAGTTACATGACAATTTATGCAATGGTTACGGGTGAAAATTTTGCTTGTGGGGGTCTTGATGTTGTTTAAAACTGTACAAGAATGGCTACCTTACTGGTTAGTAATAAACCTGCACAAGATTTATCAGTAGTCTGTTATAAAGAATGGAAAGCTAACTGTTACCTTGAATGAAGAGCTAAAATTATACAACCTGAAATGCAACAGCAGTGAAGTCACAATAGAGTATTACAATACACAGACAAGCATATTTTCATCTGAAAAGTCACAACATAAGGTTAAGAAGCGGGATTTGCCAGTTGGGTAGTCGAGAAGTTTCTCACCAATTCCCAATATTTACCGTAGTTCCGGTACGAGTCAGAGTTGCCAGTTTACCTGCTGTCTGTGACCATAGTTGTTTTTAAGTTATGCATTAATTTTGTGCACTTCTTGTCTATAATGATTCATTTATGTAATTGTTAAATTATGTAATTTAGTTCGTATGCTAAATAATTTAGTAGTTCTGCAATATAAGAAAACTCTGCCATGTTTTGACGTCTCCTAGTTGGTAACTGTTTTAACTGTTGCCGTGTCGAGTGTGTGCTAGAAGTTTCTAGAACAATGGAAGCTTATGTATGGATGGAGCAGAGACTAGGGTGAGTTCAGTCAGTTTTCAGTTCAGTTTGAGTGTAGTGCAGTGTCAGTGAAGTTTGTATATTTTCAGTACTTGTGAAAATAGTGAAAGGTTGTTGGCAAACCGTGAAGTGTTATTGAAGTTTGTATATCAATGATGCTTGTGAAAATAGTGTTGTCAAACATTAAGTGAAATTGCAGTTAGTAAAGTTTGTATAGCTCAAGTGCTTGTGAGACTAGTGAAGTGGGAAAAGCATTCAGTGTAATTTTTTGAAGAATAAAGACAGTGAACTTATGAAGCCAGTGTTTATCCACAACTCCTCAGCTGATCTTGTGTACTTTACACTTAAAGGCTGATCATAGGAAGAACAACTCACAGGGCAACATCCTTCCTATACTGAACTGCTGTTGTCAGAGCCTGTCAGTGTGGGACAAGGACGTAAAACTGGTGTCAGGAGTGTGGATTATTAACCCCCCCCCCCCATACCGACGTTTTCTGGGCAGTGGTACGCCCCAGTCCTGACATTTTTTTGGACCTTTTTTTTTTTTTTTGGCTCAAACATCCTTTTTTGGTGAGAAACATCGAAAATTCATAGAGAAATCGCTCACCTGAGGTTTAAAATACTTGATCCAGGTAGGAGTACCTCCTTACCTTACAGGGTTTTCTATCAGGCTGGCTGCAAAGAAAACGAGTTCTATGGGAGGATAACTATTCCACACCACTCATAAACGGTATTTATTTATTTATTTGGTACGAATTTATATGTAGTACGAGAGTATATTGGTTTTCAAACGGTATTATAGGCATTATAAGCATTGTTTCACTCACTAACTCATCACCATTCCAGACCTTTTTTTTGCCACATTACCTGATCATCATTTCTGACTGTTTCTTCCTGTAATGTTTGTCCTCCACATTGTCATCGATTAGGGAATCACTCTGGCCCTGAATTTCGTACCGTGGCATGACATGGCTTTACTGGCCAGGTCACTGATAACAGGTGAATTGCTGAGAAAAGGGCATGAAGGGGGGGGGAGGAGGTCATGCTGGGTAAGGCATTGTCCCTGCCTGGCATCTTGTAGAGGAAGGTGTCCCGTGTATATGTGCCAAAAATCACTCGCGAAAATTGAAAATTGTGCAAATTAAATTGAAAATTATGCAAATTAGGGACCTTGCAATGTTGCCGCATTAATTTACGTCTCCGGGATATGAGTGCACATCATGTGAGGACGTGAATTCACGTCTCCGGGACGGGGCGGGTTAAGGGCTGCAGTGAGTCTTACCTTCGACATGGAGGCAGAAGGTGTACAGACAAGAGGCCAAGCTAGGCAGGAGGAGGCATTGCTGGATGCAATTATGAAGCTATTACAAGCGCAACTACAGGCATAGAATCAAGGACAGAGAGAACTCAAAGAACAATTACAGGCACTGAATGAGGGCCACAAAGGAAAGAACTACTATCTATCTATCTATAGCCCGATGCCCTAATCCCACAAAGGGTGACCGCAGACAAAACGCCTCCAAGTCGCTCTGTCACCCACCATTTGACTACCCTCCCCCCAACTCACCCCCCCTCCCTCATATACCTCTCAACTCCATCCCCCCACCTTATCCTCGATCAACCCCTCCCTCTCCCTCCATCCACCTCACCTACATACACCCTCTTAGGCAGTCTTTCATTCTCCATTCTCTCCACATGTCCAAACCACCTCAGTGTATTTCTCATAATCTTCTCAACCACATCCACATCCATCCCACAACATTCCTGCACTTCTTCATTCGTCAACCTATCCCTCCATGTCACTGCACATGCTCCTCTCAAGTAACTCCTTTCCACTTCTCTCACTCTTGACTTGTTCCCCTCTTGCAAGGTCCACGCCTCGCTTCCATTCGTCAGGGTAGGGATCACAATACTGTCATGCAGTGACTTCTTAACTTCCATACTCACCTCCCTATTTCTCATCACTGCTTTCAGTGAACCAACAACCTTCCTTCCCTGCTGTACCCTTTCACGCACTTCGTCCCCCAAAGTTCCATCCTCACTCATCACACTACCCAAGTACTTGAATGCACTCACACTCTCCATATCCTCACCATCCAACCTCACTGTACATTCTGTGACTTCATTCCTCTCAAACACCATAACTTTACTCTTGTTTACATTAACTTTCAGTTTCCTCCTCCTACACACTGTCCCAAATTCATTCACCAAACCTTGCAACTCCCATTCATCTTCACTCAACAATACTGTATCATCAACAAACAGCAACACCGGAATCTTCCAAATCTCATCCTCATTCATTAGAGCCACCACCACATCAACTGCCCTATCCTGCATCTCCTTTACAACGCCATCCATGTATATATTAAACAGCAATGGAGACTACACACAACCCTGTTTCAGTCCCACAATGAGATCAAAGAACTCACTCAGCTCACCATCCACTCGCACCGTAGCCCTAGCTCCTTCGTACATACTGTTCACAGCATTCAACAATTTTCCATCCACTCCGTATATTCTTAATACCTTCCACATACCTTGCCTATCTATTCTGTCATAAGCTTTCTCCAAGTCCATGAAGGCAGCATACACTTTCTTTCCCTTCTCTAGATACTTCTCCACTAAACATCTTAGAACAAATATCTGATCTACACACCCCTTTCCCTTCGTAAATCCCCCTTGTTCTTCTCCAACTAGCTTCTCTGTCATATGCCTGACCCTATCAATGAGTATTCTACCATATATTTTACCAGTCACACTAAGAAGGCAAATACCCCTATGGTTACCACATACTTCTCTCTCCCCTTTTCCTTTATATAAGGGAACAATTATACCTGATTTCCAGTCCTCTGGAACCTTTCCCTATTCCCAAGCCAATCTACACAACTTCCATATCCACTCCACAACAATCTCACCCCCATAACTAAGCATTTCACCACACACTCCATCAATTCCTGGGTCGTTTCCCAACTTGATCATCTTCATTGCTTCCACTACTTCCGTACTACTGATCTCTTCCTCCCTCCTCTCATCTCTAAAGAACTACTACAGGCACAAATTGTACTATTGAAGGCACAGAGTGAAGAACTAGAGGTACAATGTGAAGAACAATATGAACAACTTCAAGAGGAGCATCACAGGAGCAACAGAGAAAATTACAACTGAAGATGCAAGGACAGCTAGGTGCATTCATGGGGTAAATGCAGGAAGAACAGCAACAGCTTAAGGAGGAAGCAGATTCCAAGCTAGAGCAGCAGAAGTGTAAGAGTGCAGTGCAGCCTGCTACTAGCCTCAAGCGTGCTGGAATGGAAATTCTGGGCCAGATATTAGTAGAGGAGAGGATGCAGATGGAGGATGCAGGTTTGCAACCAGTGTTAGAGTGGCTGCAGTGGAGTACAGTGCAACCATCTTGGGATGAAGCTTCCAGGTTAAGCCCTGCAACCAAGAGCCACTGGAGTCAGTGGGACCTTCTTTATTTGAACAACGGACGTCTGGAGCATCAGTAGGAGACACCCAATGGTCTCAGCAAGTACTGGCAAGTGATGGTTCCGAAGAAAATGAGGTCTGCTATCTCGGGTGTGTCATAACCAGATCACTAATGGCCCCTGGGAGTGAAGAAAACTCTAAGTTTACTTCAACAGAGGTTTTACTGGATTGGCATGCACCAGGATGTTGAAGAGAGGTGTCGGGCCAGTGATGTGTGTTGTGCCAAGAAGTGACCCAGGAAATGTGGTTGCGCTCCTCTTGAGCTGTACCAAGTGGGTGCACTGACGGAAAGAGTCACAGTGGACATTGCTGGACCTTTGCCCTCACTGAGAGAGGAAACTGGTATATATGTGTCGCCATGGACTACTTCACAAAGTGGCCAGAAGCCTATGCCTTCCCTGATCAAGAGGCTGTCACTGTTGCTCAGATGTTGGTTGACCAGTTTTACTATTGTTTGGGGATGCCACAATAGCTACATTCACACCAGGGTAGAAACTTCGAGTCTGCTGTGTTCCTTGAGTGCTGCAAGTTACCTGGGATCAAGAAGACCAGAATGACCCCATTAAGGCCACATTCAGATGGGATGATGGAGATTTTCAATTGGACCATAGGACTAGAAATGGCCAAGTACTGCATAGAGGGACAAATGGAATGGGACCAGAAATTACCTGCCTTGCTGTTGGCATATCGGTCTGCATCTCATGAGTCTACCGACTACACATATGCAAAACTGATGCTGGGCCACGAGTTATGCTTACCCATCGACTTGTTAATGGGAAGACCACATGGTGAAGAGCTGCCCACAGACACCTCCAGCTATGCAAAGCATCTTCACAAAAGGCTGGCTGAGGTATCATCAGGTGTGAGGAGCCCATAAGTTTTCAGGAGAGGTGATGATGTGCAAGTTCAATGCCAAGACAAGTGAGGTGAGCTTCAAGGATGGTGACAGAGTTTGGTTATATAATACTCAGCAGAAGAAGAGACAGTCACTGAAGCTGCAGAGTCCATGGGCAGGCCTTACACTGTGTTGGACCGCCTATCAGACATGATGTACCGGATTCGAGGAGGCAGGAAATCTCGCCCAAAGGTGGTACACGTGAATCATCTGTGGCAGTACCATGGACCAGGACAGTAGAGCAGGGATATCTCCGAGGAATCATGCTCTCCCGCAGCCAAGGATGTTGAGGAGGACCAAGGAGCTGAAGTGCAAGAGGATGGTGACAGTTTCCCAAAAGAAGTGAATCGGGAAGAGGACCAAGACCTTCCTGGAGGAGTGGATTGTGTTGAGGGACAAGGACGTCGTTGCAAGCGGCATAGAAGTCGACCTGATAAGTTGAAAGATTATTTTGTGTATAGTTAGATGTTTCATTAGGAGTAAGGTTTATGTTTGTATATATTGTGTAGTTTTGTTGGGACGACAAAGGACTAGGGAGGGGGTAGTGTTAAGAAGTGGGATTTGCCAGTTAGGTAGTTAAGAAGTTTCTCATCGATTCCTGATATTTACCGTAGTTCCAGTATGAGTCAGAGTTGCCAGTTTTCCTACTGATTGTGACCGTAATTGCTTCATAAGTTATGTATTAACTTAGTGCTGTTCTTTATAATGTTTTATTTATGTGATTGTTAAATTATGTAATTTAAGTTCGTATGCTAAATAATTTTGTGTTATGCAGTGTAAGAAAACTCTGGCATGTTTTGATGTCTTCTAGTTGGTAACTGTTTTAACTGTTGCCCTTTCGAGTGTGTGCCAGAAGTCTCTAGAACAATGCAAACTAATATAAAGATGGAGGAGAGATGGGTGAATTCAGTCAGTATTCAAAACAGTTTGGGTGTAGTGCAGTGTCAGTGAAGTTTGTACATTTTCGGTTCTTGTGAGAATAGTGAAGTGTTTTTGGCAAACTGTGAATTGTTACTGAAGTTTGTATCATTGGTACTTATGAAAATAGTGAAGTATTGTCAGGCATTAAGTGTAATTGCAGTTAGTAAAGTTTGTATAGCTCCCGTGCTTGTGAGAATAGTGAGGTGAAGTTGGAAAGCATTCAGCGTAATTATTTGGAGAATAAAGACAGTGAACTTAAGAAGTCGGTGTTTATTCACAACGCCTCAGCTAATCTTTTGTACTGTACACTTAAAGGCTGACCATAGGAAGAACAGCTCACTGGACATTGTTTTTCCTGTACTGAACTACTGTTGTTAGAGCCTTTCGCAGTCAGGGACGGGGACAAAACAATATGAAAATACTATAAGAAATGGGAGAGATAATTCTCTGTAAAAATTAATGTAAAAAAACAAAAAACAGTTGGCCAATAACAATGACTTGCCTGGCATCACGAATGGAACCAAACGCTGATGTAATCACTTGTTTCACAAATTTATCATTTACTGTTATAAATAATGGATCACTTGTATAGTGAAAACCCTTATTTTAATCCATTAATACTAAACTGGTTCTAAGAGAAAAAAAAAATACAGAAGGCACAAATTCCTATGATTTTCTGAGGGTACCTTGTTTGGCCCTCTGCCAGGAGACCGTGGAAGTAAAAGTACTGTATACCAAGGGCGAAGAGGTATGGGCACCAAGGTAAAAACAAAACTTTTTATATACAATGTAATTTTTTTTTTAACCTTAAAGCCATGCAGACCGCCGTCTGTAACACTCAGTACTCAGTCACAGAGATCACACAGAAATAAACTGAGTCTCCTACTCAATACTGTTTATCAGCAAAGCTAGTACTGGAAATCAAACACTCATCTACAAACACTCACAGGCATTGAGCAAACCTTATTTACACTGCACAAACTTCACTTAGTGACCAGACAATCAGCTAGATCACTCACCTAGAAGTAGGACTATCACACTATTGTATTCACACACACAAAACACTGAAACAGGGCACTCAGCTGTGGGTACTCGCAGAGCACAATCAGAGGTCTGGCTAGTAAGGCAGTCAGGTCGGCTAGTGCTTGAAAGGGTAGCCTACAACAGGGAAGACAGGTTGCTGGATCTTTGAAAGCAGTGATAAGAAATAGGGAAGTGAGCATGGAAGTAAAAAAGTTGTTGCATGACAGTATTGTGATACCAACTCGAACATACTGTATGTAAGCGACGCTTGGACCTTGTTGAAAGGACGCAAGTCAAGAGTGAGGGCAGTGGAAATGAGCTACCTGATAGGAGCATGTGGAGTTACAGGGAAGATAGACTAACAAATGTGGAAGTGAAGGAGCTTCGTGGTGACAGAAAGCATTAGGAGAAATTCACTGAGGTGGGTTGACCATGTGGAGAAAATAGAGGGCGGGAGACTGATGAGATGAGTGTATGTGAATGAGGTGGAGGGGCGGAAGGGGAGGGGGAGGCCGAGGATGAGATGGAGGGATGGAGTGGAGAGGTATATGAGAGAGGGGGATGTGAGCTTGGGGGAGGACATTGAAGTGATGGGGGACAGGGTGACATGAAGGCGATTTGTTTGTGGCCACCCCTTGCGGAATTCAGGCATCTGGCCATAAATAGAGAAAATGTACTTAAGTTTAATTCTTAGTACATTTTAATTCGTAGTACATTTTTCTTTAACTTTATCTAAATCAGCTGGAGTTTTTCTCTAAGTAAATCTAGAGAAAATGAAGGAGTTGACTAACTGCTTGAATTTCTCGTAGCTGAGAAAAATCACCATGCACTTCTTGTAATACAACTGGTGAGGGCATATGTAGAAGTGAAGGGAATGTTAATAGTGTGAAAGTAGATTTTTTTTTTTTTCACCTCATTCCATAAGATGGCATTTATTTCATTTTATTTTTGCCGCCGCCAGACAGTTTCACCCAACTCTTGGGGCATCTCTTTTTATGAATAAGTTAGAAACGATCTTTACTTACACCTTCAGTATGATGACATTTTGCTTTACAAGCCTTTCCAGGATTATTATATTCTTATTACCACCACATAAGACTCTCAAATCTTTATGACTATTAGGTTGACCTTGGTCATTTCTCCCCATTTCATTTTGTTATGTATTACCCCTTCATTTTAAGGAAGTTCTCGGAGGGTGAATCAAATTGTCTGGTATTAAGAATATAATAAAATTATAGGCCTTGACACTTGAAATTGCTGAATGTAGCTAAAAGAAGTCTGTAATCCTACTTGCCTGATGTTAATGCACGATTTAAATTTTTGAAGAAGACAGCAGCAAAGTAACGTATAATACATCCTAGTAATTGATGTGCTTAGATGCGTTGTGCCCAGGGCCGGCTTTAAGCCAATTGGACCAGTTGCTCCTAGTTGGACCCCACGCCTAAGGGGGCCTCGCGCTAGGGAGCTAGTGTAGGCCTAATCTACTCTAGTCTTGTCAAGTACAGACAACACATTGCATCTTACACCTAACACCTCATTGCAGGTTTTACAGAGAACTATGTACTTTTCGGAGTTGATCTACACAATTTGTTTGTTTACTTGTAGGCTTCCATGTATGCAGTTGTATATTAAAATGTAGCTTAGATCTGTTTGGTCCATTGACTCATACGCGCTTTTTAAGCGCACATTTTGATTGCTTTCCATTCCGCCATAGAGATATAAGGTGAACCTAGGGACCCCACCAAAAACGTCCGCAATTGGACCCTTCAGCTCCTAAGGCCAGCCCTGGTTGTGCTTGTGCCCTCAAGAATGTACAGCCTAGGAAAGTTCCGCCTTATACACCTGCCTGCCAGTTCGGACCTTCATCTGTGACAACCACTAGTGAAGCAGTAGCCAGACACTCATATGTCTGGTACCACTGTGTGGGAGGGGAGAGGTTAAGGGAGGAGGAAGGCTGGGGGAGCTGATAGTTCCTACCCCTCCCTCTTCCATCCCCATCCTTTTCACACGGTTACCAGATAGATGAATGTTGACTACTACTTCGCTACCACTTGTCTCACATTTACCATTTCAAAGTGGTGAGCGAGTGTATAACGCGTAACTTTCGTCGGGTGTACAAGACAACCCGGTGTTAGTGGCACTTTCGGTCTTGTTTCAGCAGTATGTCGCGAAATTTAAGATACTTAAATACTATCAACGACTTGTCCTTAAGTTTTTCAACTATATGCACAAGTCCACCATAGCTTTAACAGTTGCTGAGATAACTAGCTTTGGTGTTCAGTGTCTTTTTCAGCAATACGGTTTTAAATTTTGAGGCAAGTCAATAAAGTAATACCTATCACTTCTTTAAGAGCTTTCCAACGATTTGCATAAATCCATTGTAGCTCTAATAATCGCCGAAGAACCTCAGTTTGCTGCTATTCTGTCACCCTACTACATGTATGATAATGTTCTCGCCCGCCTTGGTCACTTAAAAAAAAAAAAAAAAAAAATGTTCTCAGCAGATCAACAGATTTTCATTACTAGGGGCCCCTTCTTAGTTAGATATAATTGCCTGGTGATAGAAAGCACAAAACATATAGGCTAACATGTCCTAACACTGAATAAGGTAATGGACAGTTTCTTACCTCTTCACCACTACAGTAGTCTCCTCCAAGCCTAATAAGATCGTTTGTTGGTTGGAAGAGTGAAACAAACTCCTGATTAGCTGGTGCTGCATTATCAGGTATACAGCTTTACATGGTGTAGCCAGTGGCTGAATAAAAATGGTATCTGGCACTAAGCATAAAATCTTTGACATTATCCAGCATGAAGGACCCTTTCTTCTGGCTAAAAGTACATTATTATCTGGTTTAAGACATTTGTTGTCGTCACACCTCCAGCCGTAAACACACACAAAAAGAAGAAAAATAAAGAAATACACAAAAAGAAAGTTATACTGTACTATAATATGAAAGTGATGGAATGTTAAGGGAGGGAGGGTTGAAAGTTGGTGGGCCTCGCACACAGGGTGTTGCTGGTGGGTAGAGAGGGGAGATGCAGTGGTATGGCGTAGAAGAATTTTGACTGGCTAAGGTAGGGGAGGGAGAATTCTAGTGCGGATTTTTCACTGGCTGGCAGCAGGTAGGTGGATGTTCTCGCTATCCACCACTATTGTGCCTGTATACTAACGAGCCTACATTACACTCCAAGTCTCTTTCAAAACATTATTGTAATGGCATGGTATGGACATCAGTAATCCTACCTTAGTGCTGTATAATGCAGAGTGTGTTTGGTATGGGCTTTACGATGCGTGTGTCTATCCAGTACCCCACTGCCGGGGTGAAAGAAAACGGGTCTACCAGCTGGGGGGACTTTGATATTATCTCCATAGTCAACATGACATTGATTTTGTGCATAAAATTTCAGTGTACTTAACACTACATTACAGTATTTTATTATTAAAGACTGTTAGCTTTAAAAAAAAAATCTTTTTAAAGCATTTTTTAGGGGTTACACAGTGGATAAGTTTATAGGGTTGGGGGGTTAAGGGTCCATAGGGGGGACTTTCGCATTATCCGGCATTTTTTTTTTTTTTTTTTTTTTAACTATCCAGCAGGCATTTTGGCTCTTTTATACCGGATAATTGGGAGTTCACTATTAAAGACGTGATGGTTTTGAACGCAGAAATAATATAGTATATTGGAGGCATGTGGTACATTGAGCATCAATGATCAAGTAAGTAATGGGAATACAGTGAAAACAGACCAACGATAAGGCGTACTGTTCAGCCATATTTCCAGTGACTGATGAAATTCATAACACTTCTGCCTCTTCCTCAGAGATGTATTCTAGGTGCATTATCATCATGTGTTACACAAACTATGTTGATATTAGAAAAATAAATACATATGTGGTATAACATGGATATATGTGTAGAAACTGCCAACCACAAAATTAAGAAAGAGTTGTTACACTGTGCTTTTGAGAATAAGGGTCATTGCCAGATCTAACCCTCACTTTTAGTTGTATCTTCTATACCAGAATAAGATTATTTTTCAGCAGAAAGAATATAATATTAGATCTATTTTTTGTAATGGTGGGGTTATTGGAGATTACTCTGAAATAATTTACTGCCAGAGGTATCTAATGTTGTCAAAAAATCGTCTGGATTCCACTAGCATGACGTTCGAAAAGAGCACCCTGCTTCCTCTAGAATAGCATGGTCAAAAAGAACATCCTGCTTCTTCTAATATTAGTATGTTCAAAAAGAACAACCTGAGGCAGAGTAGTAGCAGTATATAAACGAGGGTGATATCGCAGGGGGAGAGGTAATCGCTGGCAAGGGACAGACTAAAAGGATGAAGGGGTAGTTTAATTCCTAATGATAACACAAGGATCATTAAGCCAGACATTCAGTTTTAGCTGTCCCAGTCTTCCACTAGAACACGACGTGCAGTAATAGAATTTACATCACACCCTGAATTATGCTGCTGGAAACAAACTTTTTCCACCAGTCTGACTGACCCAGCAAAAGGTTGTCTCTCCGTGACAACCTAACTGAATTGAACCTTACAGCACTGAGCCATATTCTTGTTAACGTAGGAGACTTCATAGCATCTCCTCCTTAGTGATATATTTCGTATATTACACACTAATGTTCTGACTTGTGTTTTACCAATTACCTTTTAAATCTCAATAAAATTTTACATCATCAGCATGTAAGAAGATATCACTCAGTTTCGTTTGACTCAAGAGTGAAAAGTCTTCTGCCATTAACTGTAAAGAATACTCGAGTTTTCCAGGTCCTACACTTGGTGGCAGCTGTTTACCCTCCATTTGGAAGCCAAACCTCCTCCTGTTTGCCTGTCCTTCGCCGTGAAGAAGGACCCTTGTCTAATCCTGGCGAGGTGCTTCTGCCACATGGGACGGGGGAGGGGGGGCGCTCCCTGCATAGTGTGTATTAGAGTTGGTAGACACTATGTAGGGATGATGCCAGTGCACCCAAAAGCCTTAACAAATAATATCCTTATTAACTCCCAAACACAGGAGTACTAAACTTTGACTGTTAAGCCTTAATGCTCATGCTTTTCTATACCTGATACATTGCTAAAAGTAGCTGAAACATAATGTTAACATGCCTAAATACAATCAGCAACAATCCTGATTTCTACATCTTTCTTAAATCTCCCTGGCTCTAAAATGAATAAACCGATCACCTTGGTTTTGTCACAGAGGGTTTCATTCCCTGCTGGGTCAGAAGCACGGTATATACCGTCTGAAAAATGTCAAAGGAAATAGGTCAGGAATAGGTCATCTGTTACAATTTTGATCCTAGTGAGACAAAGCTTGGAAGAAGGATAAAGGGAGAGCAAAGGATGAAATAAGCCATTTTCAAGAGAATTCTGTCATAATTTAAGGCACAAAACAGTGTCAAACATTTGGCATTTTAAGTCAGAAAGTTTTAATTCAGTTTGGATTAAACTTGGTGGAATGATTTAGGGTCACACAAGATTAAATTTTTCAATTTTGAGAACAATAGAACCAAGGGCAAGGTCAAATGCTTATCTTTTGATTCAATTTGAATCGAACAGTGGAGTTGTTCATGGTCAAGCAAGAACGAAATCTTTCAACTCTGAAAAAAAAAAAAAAAGTTTAAGTTCTCGGGAGTTGTATGGTAATTTTCTCCAGCAAATTTGACTTCGAACTGGAGCGGGTTAGTCAGAGCCTTCATTAGTTCCTTCTCTAGTACAACGCTTTTAAGTTGAATAGCACAATATACTTCAAAGCTTTCATGTAAAGAGGTGGTTTTAAAAAAATCATCAGAATTTAAAAAAAAAAAAAAAAAAAGGATAATCAAGGAAATTGTAAAGATGGTGGGCCGCCGGAAACAAACGGAACAAGGTCAAGGCAGTAATGCGACAAGCAGTCCCATCCTTCTATATTTTTTATACAGCAGTACGTGCCACTGTAATGTTGCATAAGTGCGTCCAAGAAGTGTCGTGATAATGATACAGCTATTGACCAAACTGCGGTACGGAAAAAATATACCAAAAGAAAAGCTAAAAAATGTAGGGGTGTCTTGCTTCGATAATTTTCATCCCCCTGCCTTTCTTATATCTTATTACAGTTATTTTTATTAATAATTGTGTTTTATTGTGTTCCTGTACGAGGACCACACAGAAGCTCGGCCAGAACGACCGGGACGAAGCAACAGCATCAAGAACTTGAATTGTCTTGACAAAGAGGGGGTAAACAATGAGAGTATCATCATATCATGACCTAATGACATACTCTCAGCTGAGTGAAATGATCTGAGGTTAACTGGAACAAATTACTAGAGGTTTATACCAACCATGAGTGGGTTAAATTGCAAAAAAATCAATGTATATATATATATATATATATATGATATATATATATATATATATATATATATATAATATATATATATATATATATATATATATATATATATATATATATATGCTAGGAAGAAGGAACCAAAGGCCACGAGCCAGCAATAACTATTCCTTCCAGGAGAAAAACAAAATACAAGAGAGAGCCAAATTCAAGATCTGATCACTTCGAGATGCCTGGACACACTGCGTTTGAAAGACTGGATATCATAGGAAGCAGGAAATACAGACAGAGGAAGACAGTTCCAGAGTTGACCTTTTGCATAAGCCTGGGAATAACGGTTAACTCTTGCATTAGAGAACTGGACAGAAAAGGGATGAGAGTCTGGTGCTAGAAGGGTGCTATGCGCCCATCGTAGAGGTGGAGGAATGCAAGCAGACAGTTCAGAGGAGCAATGACCATTGAAGTAGCGACAGAAAAGAGATAAAGATGCAACAATGCGGTGGAGAGACAGGTTGAAGGGAGCCAGTAAGAGGAGGAGAGTTAATGAGACGAAAAGCCTTTGACTCCTCCCTATTGAGAAGATGTGTATGAGGAGAACCTCCCCACACATGAGAGTTGTACTCTACACTTGCGGATAAAACCCATGTATAGAGTCAACAATTGTGTGGGGGTAAAGAAGGAATGGAGTCGGCTTAGCACACCTAATCTCTTGGAAGCAGATTTTCCAAGAGATGTAATATGATCTTTCCAAGATAAGTTTCAAGTGAATGAAACCCCAAACATATTCATGGATGATGCAGGATTAAGCAGAATGTTATTAAACATTAGTGGGTACACCTGTGGAAGATTTTGTCGGGTTGATAGGTGTAAGAACTGAGTCTTTGATACATTAAAACAAAATTATTTTTACCCCAGTCAGAGATACGAGCTAAGTCAGACATTAGGTGTGCCATAGCCTCATCTCTTGTTTGTTGAAGTAACTGCTGAGATGGGCATTGTGGGAACCAAATGGAAAGGTGAAGGGTGGAGTCATCAGCGTATGAGTGAATAGGATTAGATATACAGCTTAGAAGGTCATTAATGAATAAAAGGAAGAGAGTTGGTGATAGGACAGAGCCTTGGGAAATACCACTGTTGATAGATCTAGGGACGATGGCCGTCTACAACAGCGGCTATAGAGCGACCAGAAAGGATCTAGAGATGAAGGCACAGATAGAAGGATAGAAACCGTAAGAGGGCAGTTCGGAAATTAAAAATTTATGCCAGACTCGATCGAAAGCCTTTGAGATGTCAATTGCAATGGCAAAGCTTTCGCCAAAGTCCCGAAAGGAGGATGACCAGGAGTCTGAAAGATAGGTGAGAAGATCGCCAGTGCAGCGTCCCTGACGGAACCCATACTGACGATCAGAAAGGAGGTTGTGATAGGAAAGATGCTTTAAAATTATTCTGTTAAGAATTGACTCGAAAACTTTTGACACACAGGATGTTAAAGCAATTGGGCAATAATTAGAGGGTTGGGAGTGGTCACCCTTCTTTGGGACTGGCTGAATGAGAGCAAACGTCCAGCAAGCAGGAGAGGTACAAGTTGACAGACAAAGGCGAAAGAGTTTGCCTAGGCAGGGTGTAAGCACAGAAGCACATTTCTTAAGAACAACAGGAGGGACTCCATCAGACCCTTATGCCTTGTTAGTATTGAGGCCTTTGATGGCAGAAAATACATCAGCTGAAGAAATTTTAATATCAGCCATGAGGAAGTCAGAGGGTGGAAGTGATGGAGGAACAGCAGCAGAATCGTCTAAAGTGGAATTGGAGGAGAAAGTCTGAGCGAAGAGATCTGCTTTATCAGTAGAAGAAACAGCTACAGAGCCATCAGAGTAGAAAAGAGGAGGGAAGGATGATGAGGTAAAGTTGTTAAAAAGGTTTTTGGCAAGGTGCCAGAAGGAGTGGGAAGAATTCGAGTTGGAGAGTTGAGAGCATTATGTATGGATTAAATTATTTTTAGGAGAGATAAGAACAGACTTAGCACGATTCCGGGCAGAAACGTAAAAAAAATATGTGATTCAGGGATGGGTTGGCTCTGTTACCTTTTATAGGTCCTTGTTGTGAACAGCTTTAGAACAATCGTGATTAAACCAAGGCATTCTTACATTAGACAAAGGATATGAGCAAGGAATGTATGCTTCCATGCCCGAGAGAATAACCTCTGTAATGCGCAAGGCACATTCAGATGGCTCCCGGCCATGGAAGCAATAATCATTCCAGGGAAAATCAAAGAAGTACTGCATGAGGGCCTCTCAGTCCGCAGCTCCAAAGTGCCACAGATGACGTTTCTTTGGAGGTTCCACAGGCCGTACTGGAGCGATAAGACAGGTTTAGGTGATAAGGTTGTGATCAGAGGAGCCCAACGGAGAGAAAAGATTAATGGTGTACGCAGAAGGATTAGTTGTAAGGAAGAGCCCAAGTATGTTGGAACTCTCTCCAAGGCGGTCAGGGATATGGGTTCGGTGCTGTACAAGCTGCTCTAGGTCATTAAGGACAGAAAAGATGTAGGCTTGTTCACCAGGTGGGTCAGTAAAAGGAGAAGAGAGCCAAAGGTGATGGTGAACAGTGAAATGTCCTAAAATAGAGATTTCAGAGGAATGAGAAATGGATAGAATGTATTCCATCGTAGAAGTAAGATAGTCAAAGAATTTTTTATAGTCAGTATAATTAGGGGATAAGTAAACAGCGCAGATATATTTAGTCAGAGAATGACAGGAAAGCCGAAGCCAGAGTGTAGAGAACTCAGAAGAATCGAGTTCATGAACACAAGAGCAAGATAAGTCGTTGTGTAAACACAACAGCCACCTTTGGCTTTGAAGTGAGTATAGGGAAAGTATGAGGATACGGAAAAGTGTTTCCTGTCAGTTGCCTCAGACAGCTGAGTCTCAGTTAGAAAAAGAAGGTGATGTTTAGAGGAGAGGTGGTGCTCAACAAAGCGAAAGTTAGAGGAAAGGCTGCGAATGATGCAGAAATGAAGAATGAGTCAGACAGTGGTTCCAAGCAGTTCGAGTCGTCACCGGGAGAGGGGTGGAAAGTGGGGGCATTTATGGTCCCCCCCCCCTGGGGACTCCGAGGCTATGTGTTTCGAAGCCACGATTTCTTTGTGAATTTTGGAAAAGGAAGTGCAGTGTGTACTGTGCATGTGGTTTGGTGTTGATAGAGAAACTTGTATTGGAGAGCATGCTGGCCTACTCTCTCTGTGTTTACTGAGACACTGAAAAAGTTCAGCAAAGGGGGATGGTCAGGAACTAGCCCCCAGGGCTGATGAAACGGGAGCTCCAGCTCTCCCTGTCATCAGCTTTCCATCCACCTTGGGAGTACTGCCCTGCTCGACTGGTGCTATAGTCTACTCCTCTCTCTCTCTCTCTCTCTCTCTCTCTCTCTCTCTCTGTCGTGTGTGTGTGTGTGTGTGTGTGTGTGTGTGTGTGTGTGTGTGTGTGTGTGTGTGTGTGTGTGTGTGTGTGTGGACAAAGGAGGTAAGTGAGTTTCCATCTGATTTCAACTGAATTCGAGGGAAGGACAGAAGTTCATCGATTTATGTTTTTTTTATTTTTTTTTTTTTTTTTATTTTTTTTTTTTGTGTCAGTGTCACAGGGTTAGGTTGAAATTTGACCTTGCAAAGTCAACCGTTCCAGCAAAATGGTAGAGCAGTTGACGGTAAGGCAAGAACGAAGACGGTCATTCTTAGTCAAAAGTCAGGGTCTTATAGTAAAGGCAAAGTTCGACCCTTGTGTCTGTGTAAATTAAATAAATAAAAGTTTTGGTCTGCCACGGACCAGACATGATGGAAATGTTTAGGGTTAGCCAGGATGTTTACCTGTAGATTTTGAAAAAAACTAGTTCTAAGGTCAAAGTCACATGGCAAGGTCAGTGTGAACGGTTTCAGTCCAATGTAGATCAAATTCTGGATGAGTCCAAAGTAAAACAAGGGTAAGGGATTCGACTTTTAGAACAATCCACGTAAGGTCAGCGTCACAGGGCAAGGTCAGATGTTCGGAGGAATAACTAAACCAGTTACCGGTATCATAGAAATTATAACTTGATGGGACTGAGGGTCAGCCTGCGATGAAGAGATCTCATTTTGAGAAAAACAAGTCAAAGATCAAATTCAGCTCAGCCAGTTTTGATATGAATTATATAAATATTTGTGAAAAGGTTTGGGGTTAGGGAGTAGTGAAGTAATTCGATTTTGAGAGCAGTCGGTAGAAGGGCATGGTCACAAGACTGAGTTACTGTTCGGCCTTAAAGAAATTGGTAGGTGCGGATCTTTTACTTTTTTTTTTTTTTTTTTTTTTTTTTTTTTTTTAATCCGTGGCTTCAGACAGTATATCTAGCCTAAGGGATACCTTTCGCTGTGAAGGGATTATCAGGTCCTCACTAATAGTGAGATGATGTTCATTTTACTTATCCATTTGCAATCGCCAGACAGTTTTATTCAGCTTATGCAAGACAGCTCTGATTGTTGTGGTTAAATTGTGTGTGTTAGAACAGATAGCATTTTTTTTCCTTAGCGTAGCCACTGAACTGAATCCTTCTGGCCAGTGTAAACCAAGGGTCCCTAAACTCTTCACCCCATTGACCCCTTCCTCCTGTTTCAGATTGTTCATCGACCGCCAGTTAGCCGATAGTGTTGGGAATGATGATCATGATGATGGTAAATAATAATAGTAATAATAATAATAATAATAATCTTGTCCGTAAATTAGTTAATTGTTTTCCGAGGAAGGGCACTAACCCTCCGCCAATCCACTTGTTTTCACGTAGGGAACACGTGGGGGGGGGGAGAGGGAGGGGGAGGCCAAGGATGAGATGGAGGGATGGAGAGGTATATGAGAGAGGGGAGGGGGGTGAGCTGGGAGGAGGGCATTGAAATAGCGGGGGACAGCGGCATGGAGGCGATTTTCTTGTGGCCATCCCTTGCGGGATTAAGGCATCTGGCAATATATAATAATATATCTATCAATTATAGCCCGACGCCCTAATCCCGCAAAGGGTGGCCGCAGACAAAACGCCTCCAAGTCGCTCTGTCACCCACCATTTGACTGCCCTCCCCCCAACTCGCCCCCCCCTCCCTCATATACCTCTCAACTCCATCCCTTCACCTCATCCTCGGTCTACCTCTCCCTCCCTCCACCTCACCTACATACACCTTCTTAGTCAGTCTTTCATTCTCCATTCTCTTCACATGTCCAAACCGCCTCAGTGTATTTCTCCTAATCTTCTCAACCACATCCACATCCACCCCACAGCGTTCCTTCACTTCTTCATTCGTCAACCTGTCCCTCCACGTCACTCCACATGCTCCTCTCAAGTAACTTATTTCCACTGCTCTTACTCATGACTTGTTCCCCTCTTGCAAGGTCCATGCCTCACTTCCATACGTCAGGGTAGGGATCACAATACTATCATCCAGTGACTTCTTAACTTCCATACTCACCTCCCTATTTCTCACCACTGTTTTCAGTGTACCAACAACCTTCCTTCCCTTCTGTACCCTTTCACGCACTTCATCCCCCAAAGTTCCATCCTTACTCATCATGCTACCCAAGTACTACATTCTCCATATCCTCACCATCCAACCTCACTGCACACTCTGTGACTTCATTCCTCTCAAACACCATAACTTTACTTTTGTTTACATTAACTTTCAGATTCCTCCTCCCACACACTGTCCCAAATTCATTCACCAAACCTTGCAACTCCCATTCATCTTCACTCAATAGTACTGTATCATCAGCAAACAGCAACACCGGAAGCTTCCAAATCTCACCCTCATTCATTAGAGCCACCCCCACATCCACTGCCCTACCCTGCACCTCCTTTACAACCCCATCCATGTATATATTAAACAGCTATGGAGACATCACACAACCCTGTTTCAGTCCCACATTGAGATCAAAGAACTCACTCAGCTCACCATCCACTCGCACCGTAACCCTAGCTCCCTCGTACATACTCTTAACAGCACTCAACAATTTTCCCTCCACTCCATATATTCTTAATACCTTCCACATACCTTGCCTATCTATTCTGTCATAAGCTTTCTCCAAGTCCATGAAGGCAGCATACACTTTCCTTCCCTTCTCTAGATACTTCTCCACTAAACATCTTAGAACAAATATCTGATCTACACACCCTTTTCCCTTCGTAAATCCCCCTTGTTCTTCTCCAACTAGCTCCTCTGTCATATGCCTAACCCTATCAATGAGTATTCTACCATATATATTACCAGTCACACTAAGTAGGCAAATACCCCTATGGTTACCACATACTTCTCTCTCTCCTTTTCCTCTGTATAAAGGAACAATTATACCTGATTTCCAGTCCTCTGGAACCCTTCCCTCTTCCCAAGCCAATCTACACAACTTCCATATCCACTCCACAACAATCTCACCTCCATACCTAAGCATTTCACCACACACTCCATCAATTCCTGGTGCCTTTCCCAACTTAATATTCTTCATCGCTTCCACTACTTCCGCCCTACTGATCTCTTCCTCCCTCCTCTCGTCTCTTCTTCTCCCAGCCATTCCCCAACCACTTATACTCGCACTGCTCTCACTCTCCACATTCAACAAATCCTCAAAGTGCTCCTTCCATCTCCTCTGTTTCTCTCTCTTCTCCACCAACAATCTGTTATTCCTATCTTTCACTCCCCTACTATTTCCCCTTTCACACTGCCTTACTTTCTTTACCTCCTTCCAAAACAATTTCTTACTCTCCCTCCATTTCACACTCAGATTCCTCCCAAACTCCTTATCCACTTTCTTTTTACTCTCCTTCACCAGTCTCTTAACCTCCCTTCTCATGCTCACATATACCTCTCTCTTCTCTCTCTCATCTTCTCCCCTACCTCTACTCGCTAACCATTCACTATATGCCTTCTTCTTTTGTTCCACAGCTCGTTTCACCTCATCATTCAACCATGCTGTCCCTTGCACACCCTTGCATCTCCTCCTCACTCCACAAACCGCCTCACACGCTGCGCCTATCTCTTCCGTGAATATCTTACATATGTCTTCCACCCCTTCCATCTGTTCTAGCTCATACCTTCCCAGTCTTTCTTCCACTATGCTCTTATACTCTGTCATTTTCTCACTATCTTGCAATTTCTCCACTCTTCTCACAGGAGTTGCTTCCTCCTGTCTTCCCCTTCGTCTCCTCAACCACTTTCTTTGCAGCTCTATCTTGGCCATCACTAAGTGATGGTCCGAGACTCCATTCCCCCACCCTCTCCACAATCTTGCATCCAACACTTGTCTTCTCATTCGCTCATCCACACACATGTAGTCTGTCATTGCCTTTCGTTCAACAAGTTCACCATCCATCCTCCTCATTACTCTCCATGTATACCGGTGGATCATCTTATGCCGAAAGTAGGTGTTGGCTATTGCCAACCCCTTACAAGCACAGATGTCCACCAAAGCACTTCCATTCCCATCTACGTCAGCTGGCACACCCCACTGACCAACCACTCCATCCACTCGTACATTCCCAACTTTGCCATTCATGTCTCCAATCAACAGCACTCTCTCGCTCCTCTCAAACTTGTCCATACACGCTTCTACACTCGCCCAAAACTCATCTTTCACTCTTGCCACTCGATCCTCTGTCGGGGCATACACACATACAATCGCCCACGCTTGTATACCTACTTTCATCCTCACCCATACAATCCTTGCACCCACTGTTCCATACTCTCTTATATTCTCCTTCCACTTCTTGCTTATCATCAGACATACTCCCTCTCTTGCCCTCTCATTTTCATTGACTCCCGCACATATACCTAAACCATATTCCCATTCTCTCACCCTTTCACCTTTCCATTTAGTTTCAGTCAATCCACATATATCCACTTTTGCATCCTCAAGCACCTGAACAATCTCTCTCTCTTTCACTTCATCATTCACTCCTCTCATATTCCACGTTCCCACCCTAAGAATGTCCTTCGTCCGTTCCTTAGTCGTCAACGTATGGTCCGTCCTGGTCCGAGGCGCTTTGTTTGCTTTTTTTAGTTAGTTCTTTTTCCAGGGTGGGGCACTAACCCACCACCAACCCTTTTAGTCGCCTCGTACGACAAGCAGGGATACTACTACTAATATTATTATTATTATTATTATTATTAATTTCCTTTAAAAATAGGTGATATTCAAAATATTAAAAAGTAGATGATTTAACATACCTTTTTGCTGAAACTGTTGATGTCATTAATGGGAAGGATGCGTCTGATGAGCTTTACGAGGGCACTGATATTTGGTTGAAGATTGGTGAGTTTTAGTTGTAATTCAACACTCTTCCAGGTTCAACCCATTCCTCTGCTTTATTAAAAGTGCATTTGCATGGCTAAAAGCAGCTTCAGGTATGTAAGAACCTGGGAATGCAAGTAAAGAATGGCTCAGCCACTGCACAAAGCCGGATGTACTTACCGACAGTATTTATATTGCTCCAATAGTCACTGAGGCTCTTATTTCTGAACAGTGCGTTTGCTTCGAGGTCCTTAGTCATTTCAGTAAGTTTTTTTTTTTTTTCCCCTGTAATTTAGAGCCAGTTTCTGCATTTTGTATTTCTGAATCAGAAGGTGAAAGAATCTGAACAGGCACGTGCATTTTCTCCGGGTCCTCACAGGGTACTTTAAATTTAGTCTTTCTTTAATTTGTCAACATACCTTGTGTATATCTCCAGGCCGCTGTCAGAAATGTTTTCATTTTCCTCCAATTGTCGTAGTCGAAAAATACTGAAAATTTCTACGTTCCAATGAAGCTTTGAAGAGGCCTACTTTGGCCTGGAAGTCAAATAGAGTTGTCCTGGCCAGAAAAATAGCAACATCTTTTCTTTGCAGATGTTTCTGTACATCATTAAATTTTGAAAATAGGTCTGCCAAATACAGAAGAGAATTTTTCCACTTTTTTTTAAAAACTTCACGTAGTGATGGGATTACTTTACATACAGGTATCTTAGAGATTACAGAGTTGAGTCATACACCCACTAAAATAATTATCGGCATCATGCTTCGATACTCTTCGCAGCTATCACTGGCACAGAAGCTGTGAAAACGCAGTAAAAGTTGGTACACCTGATCCTCCCCCCATTCAGTCAGACCGCCCCTCCATCCCTTTTTATTTCTCTCTCTCTCTCTCTAGATATATTATAACTCCATACCTTCATCCCGTGTATAACGAATAATTCATGGCAATGAACATTGTGGTCGAAGGAACATCTCAGTACAACAAAGCGTTGTTCACTAGATAATATAGAAATCAAAGTGCTATTTGTCTGCTTGGCACCCATCCCATCCGAGGTTACCACATTAGGCTTTTCTTACACGTTGTGATACAATGACAGCCACCATTAGCATTTTAACCCCTAGGGTACGCAATTCTCCAGCCTTGACTGACCCCCAGGACGCAAAAACAGGCCTATTTTTCGACTTTCTCAAAGGTTAAAAGTTTTATGCCTGATTTATAAAGCTTGAATTTACACACCTGAAAACGCAAACCCCACCCTCCTAGACCCAATAGTTACCGAGCTATGGCCCGTCAAACTTTATAATAGTTATGGTACGCGTCACGGCCCCTTTGAGAAAGAAAATACGCCGCTCGTACCTGTTTTCTTCACAAAAATACGTACCCAAAATCAATTTTTTTTTGGTATGTAGTGATGTTATAAACCATTGCAATGTGCTTAGAAAAAAATTAAATGGTGACAAAACCCCCCAATAAATATGATAAATAGTAAAAATTATCCTCCACTCCTCTCCCCTCCCCATACCTCCAATCCCCTCCCTCCCCTTCCCTTCCTTCCCCTCCCCTTTCCTCCCCTCCCCTTGCCTAACTTCCCCTCCCCCCTCCCCTCTCCTAGCTAGGGAAAGTGGTCATGAAACCCCTAATAAAAATATGGTAAATAGTAAAAATTATCCTCCCCTTCTCTCCCCTCCCCATACCTCCAATCCTCTCCCTCCTCTTCCCTTCCCTCCCCTCCTCTTTCCTCTGCTCCCTTCCCTCCCCTCGCCTAATCTCCCCTCCCCCCTTTCCCTCCCCTCCGAGCTGTCAAATCTAGCTAGTTTTCGTTTCGTTTCGTTTCGTTTTTGAAGGCTCCAACATGTTTGCATGCGTCGGCATAAAATAAAATTTCTTTTTCGAGTGGGTTTCAAATAAAGACAGCTAAAATAACTGTGGTGTGCATATCTGTATGCAAAGACACGAATAAATTACAGGTATTGATTAAAAATCACGCGCCATAAAGCGTAAAAAATACGCAATATTCGAGGCTGGGTATGTAAAGATACTGCATGCAATGGGGTGGGGGTGAAGGTAGGGGTTGGGGTGGGGGGTTGGGGGTGGTGATGGGAGGTGGTAAGGCCAGGAAGGGGTGTATGGGGATGGCGGGATGGGAGGAGACTACCACCAGACACAACGGAAGGGCCCCAGTGGAGTACAGGGACATGGAGGGAGAGTAGGGGGGAAATACCCTCCCCCAGTCATGGGGGGATCCACATGGGAGGGGAGGGATGCATGAGGAGGGTGTGGGAGTGGGGATGGTGGTGGTAAGAGCGGTGGGAGGTACTGTAGCAACAAGGTAGGGGAGTAGAGGGACGTGGCGAGAGGGAGGTGGGGGGTACACCCCCCATCGCCTGAGTACGGGCCTGGGTCCCTCCTCCTGTGTGTCCAACACTTAGTTCTGATTGGTTAGAAGCCATCTGCATCACAGTTGGGGTGGAGCCAGCTGCTGCCAGTTTTTTGTGGATGTTGCACGATCGGTGTTGCTCGTCCTTTTAAGAAATTGCGCAAAAAGCCCAATCGATGAGATTAGTACTTTAGGGTTAAGAATGGGTTGATGGGAAACCATGGCCCCAGTCACACTGCAGGTACGACTTACCGCAAACCACCCGCGACCTGCAAGTCGTGGATGGTTTTGGTGAGGTTTACGACCGGTCTTCATATGTCTCGGTCAAGCCGCAGGCCACCATGGCGACCAAAAACTCGTCGCAAGGTTTTTCGTGCTGCATGAAAAAATTCCCCACGACCACTGATGTCGTATCATGGAAGCCGCCCAGTGGGCGGCTGGACTGCGTCTGGCTGGCTTACGGACTGTGACTGGTCGCCAACATCTGATTTTTAAGTGGTGGTTGCCAACTGGACAGAGGCCGGTCGGCACCCGCTCTGTGCGGTGGCCGTCCGCACTCTGTCAAGGCAATGACTGGACTGTGATGGCTGCCGTCCACAAACCTCCTGTCCGGGGTGGTGGTTGAAGTCTGGCCGCCATCCAGCCAGCGATTGGTCGAGTGACAGGTGGTGGGCTGGAATGAGACCAATTGCTGGCCAATCCGTGGCTGGTTGCTACATGAGGTCGCGGTCAAAGTGCGACAGGATTCGGACCGGCCGCCGTTTGTCAGCGGCCTGCCGACAACTGGCTGTCCACCCGTTGGTGTCTTGACCAAGGCCCATAAAACCAAGAGGTCAACTCAGCAGCCAGAGTACGCATGTAGGCTGGGTTTGGGTTGGGCAAGCCGTGACGTAGTGGGTAGGACTCGAGTGGCCAGATATCACTGTCTCTCTCTCTCTCTCTCTCTCTCTCTCTCTCTCTCTCTCGACACTGTTGAGTATTTTCCCATTACTCGTCTTTTTTTTTCCCTCCATTACCTAAATCTTTTTTCATACTCCTGCTGCTCGTTGTTGCTGTAATCATGGTTGTAATGAAGCGGTTAATAATCACGAATAATCGTGAAATTATTGTTTTTGTCAGGAGATCGTCACTAAGGAATACATTTTTCCAATTTACTGAGGTTTATATATATATATATATATATATATATATATATATATATAATTTGGGGGGTGGGGGGAGAGGAATGAATCACTGCCAACAGTTGCCAGTTAGGTATATTATTTCGTGAATTTGGTGTGTGTGAAATGCCCAAGTTCTTCTAACTCTCCGTTAAGTACTTGAGAACATAGGAAAAGATAACAGCGTATCTGCCAGCTTATATTAACATGACAAAATTAACATTTATTGTGTTGAAACATTATGAACTTTGGAAGGATTATGCGTGAGGTCAGTGCCATACTTCACTTAATCTCTTTCTCTCTCTCTCTCTCAAATTAAAATGGATAGCATGAATACATGTAATAATAAAAATAATAATAGTAATAATAATAATAATAATAATAATGAATTTAAACTACAGTAATAATAATTATAGTAATAATAATATTAATAACCACCATCACCATCAATGTGAAAATAGTAAATTATTTTAAAGGTATGGTCAAGGCCCTAATTTACCCTCTCCCTCTCTCTCAAATTAAAGTGGATAGTACGAATACATGTAATAAAAAAAAATAATAAATAATAGTAATAATAATAATAATAATAATAATTTTATACTACAGTAATAATAACTATAGTAATAATATTCATAACCACCATCAGCACCAATGTGAAAATAGTAAATTACTTTAGAGGTATGGTTAAGGCCATAATTTTCCCTCCTTCCCTCTCTCTCTCTCTCTCTCTCTCTCTCTCTCTCTCTCTCTCTCTCAAACCAAGAAGCTATCAGTCTATTGTCTCTCCATATTTATTATTATTATTATTATTATTATTCTGTGCTTGTTATGATAGGTAAATGAAGCGTTGGTACGGCCCCTGGTCTGAATCTTATGTGATTGGAAGGTATTCGTAGTCCTAGTAACTCATATTTAAGACTTCTTTCGTATGCTGTAGCTTCAAAATGGCGGCTGCATACTCGTATGTACGAAGTGGCAGGACTCATATCATTTCGTCGTTTGCATACATTAATCCATTTGCGCCTCAGTTCTTCGTCTTTGAGGAATGTATGAAAAGTACTATTGCCACCCTTTACTTATTCGGAGTGGTAGCCAAAGACTGCACAAGTATTGTCGCGTCAGAAAACAGAGTTCCCACTGACCTGTGTGTACCTTGCCATGGTCGCCTTTCGGCTGCCCACTGGACGGACGCTGGATGGACACTGGACGACCACCGGTAGCCGATCGGTGGCACGACTGCTCGGAGACCTCCGTGGTCGGGGACTAGTTTTGCGATTTTCAGGTTTGCGACAAGTCGTACCTGCAGTGTGACTGGGTCCTATATAGACCTAACTGTCCAGTTTATACAACAGCCCATGAACAACGCATGTAAAATATATGCAGTATATATGTATCGTAGTACTGCCATAATAGTAACCACATCAGTGACACGTGAATGTAGTAGTGCATGGATTATGAAACTGAGAATGGTATATCACCAGTTTGACTGAGATGATAACAACATCACAGAGGGGGTGATCCGTACGCATTTTCGTTAATTTTAGGACAGCCTTTTACCTCAGACGGTTCTGGATATGCATACAATGTGAGGAGTGTGTTGCCTTCGAAACTGCTTCGGCTTGGGCAATCTGAACTTCGAATGAGCAGTAGGAGTTTGAATGTTGATTCTCAATCTAATCTGCATTACACATCAACATCCTTATTTAATTTTTTTGTGAAAACTATCCTGATACTCAAACTCTACATAACATGAAAGACAGTGATAACTAATAAGCAAAATCGGTTGCTTAGCAAGTGATACTACGAAGCTTCCGATGCCACTATGAATGCAGACCCAAGGTTCAGCAGATCAGGGACAGGAACCAGTTACTTTAACTCAGCATATTTTCAGATCTCTCATCCGGTATGTCAAATTTTATCATGCTAAAGAGTCCCGATAATTTTTTTTAGTGGGTGTACAAGTCTACAAGTCTGTCAAAAGCTGTCACCCCAAGACAATCACCTTACCTCAGTGTGCCAAAGTAATTGGTTCAGAGATTCATTCTTTTCACATGACGTTGCAAACAATCGCGAGATGAGTGGATGTCCTTTGATTTTATTAATTGTTCTGATACACACTTTTGAGGTATCATGGAGCTCACCATTGACTTTCTTGGCTACAAGATGGTGTCTGTGTAGTACACGATGAACAGTACGTACATTAGGTACCTTTTCCTTGAGGAAAGTGGCAAATCCTCTGTAGCGGCCGACCATTGCTGGTGCACCATTAGTAGCCACTGTAGTAATATTGCTGATGGGTATGCTGTGCTTCTCCAAATACTCCTCCAAACACTGAAAAATTGTCTCACCTTTTTCATCAGCTTTAAGATACTTCTCAAACAAGATTCGTCAACAATGCACTTTTGACTTGGACTGTAATACCTCATTGGCAATAAGAACATTTGAACTGCCGAAAGCTGACATCGAATTAGAGAAAACCTAAAGGTAGAAGCTCAAATGTCTTTTTTTTTTTTTTTCTTTTGTCATTGTCGGCCATCTCATCAACTCATCGTTGCACATCACTGGCACTTAATGGCAGACATTTTAGGACAGGCTGAGAGTCTTTCTTCGTAACAGTTTCACTCACCTCTTTATCTGCTGGAATTCTGATCTCACCAACTGTATGCGATTTTCCTTTCTTTGCTGTGGTGATGGGGATACTGTATGATGCCCTTAGTCATTATCAACATTGGTAGGTACTTTGAACAGTCTTTAAATTTGGTCGATCTTTTCGTTTTTCTTTCAGTGCCTTAAATAATCAAGACCTTAGTTTTTCTTATCAGAGTGAACTCTTTCAAGTGATCTTTCATCTTCGCAGGTTTCATGGCATCAATCCCGAGTCTTTTCACATAATTGGCACATAGGCATTGTTTCATTGGTAAAGGAAATGATGAATCGAAATTTCAAATATTCTTGGGTTTATTGTCGGCACTTACTCTTGGTACCAGCAGCTGTCATTATGTTTGTTAGTAAAGGCACAGCAGTCACTTCATGGGCACCACTTCTATCACTATGGATGTTGAAAATGTACTGACTCTCCAGAGTCCAGGGTCTGAGTTCTTAGATGGTGGGGGAAGTACACTCAGTGCGGGATGTGAACAAGAATATTACACGTACGTATATCCTTCCTGGGAGAGGGGAGATGAGAGTGACAAGGGGGAGGGTGGGAGGTGCGAGGGGTGGGATACAGATATACAGGAAGTGGACAGGACAAGAGTTATGAAGGTCTCGTGTGTACAGTAAAGACAATATGTTTATCTAGTATTAGGAAAAACAATGCATATTTCTAAAGAAAATCAGTGATCCATCCATGTGAAAGAGACAATGGTGTGGTCACGTCATGTGATTTTGGTTAATGGTAGATAAATTATCATTATGTTTCAGTAAAACTAATCTAGAATATAATTATAAAAACTAATTATGCATAAATCATGTAGCATTAATTCTTAGCTTACTGCATTTTTTTTTATGTGTCCGACTCTGGGCATAGGCTTCACAGCCTGCATTCAAGACCCAGTAGTCCTCCTACATACCAAGCACCTTTACATGTCACCACTTCGGCGATAACACCCACCGTCCATATTGAATACATGTTAGGGCTGTCTCATACAGGACTGGTGTATTAGAATTAGCGGGGGTATTTTTACGACATGTCGGCGGGTCTTCAGGTAGATCAGGAAAGTCTGCTTTTACGAAATTCAAATCCTTAAACTGTTCCCTGTCCCAGCCGGGATTTGAACCTGGGTCCGGTAGGACTGCTGATATTATATGTATGTAATTTAAATTTCTTGAACGAATTTCAACTTTCGACCTCATTAGACTGACTGATACGCAATCGACCTTCCATCATTCATTGACCCCCAGCCAATTGTTGACCCCCTTTTGACCCTTAGGCATTTATCAACTTCCTAGATAGTCCCAGTGACCCCTGGGGATCGATATTGACAACTTTGCGGACCCCTGGTGTAAGGCAAAAAATTCAAATGCAGTTCTCATCCCAGATCACAGCTTTCATATCTGACTAATGGCAAGCAAATTTATTCATCGTGAGAAGACAACTTTGGGCTGAAAAAAAGGCTAGAATCAATCTTCGCTGACCTTTTCAGCACGATGGATTCGTTTAAATTACATTTGTTTTATTACCTCATGGCATTTCGGATTTCCTTAGAGGAGACCTTTGGTACTTAGGGATTTAGGCTATGAAAGTGTCAGCCCATCGATAGCAGTGTGTGTTACAGATATGTGGCGGTGCAGTGTGCGTGACTAAGTGTTGCGGGGCTGATACAGAGTTGCTGCCAGAGACAGGAATCTGCCTGCCAACACTCGACAATCACTTCAACTTCACCTTTCTCACAGTTAGTGGTCGCCCGGCCCTGCCTCACAGTCACCCCGTAATCGTTGACCAGTGAGTATGATAGCTTTTGTTTCGGTCGGTGAAGACCAAGGAATAAAAACAGCGGATGAGCTTGGTTACCGGACTACAGATAATGTTATCATGCGATGGTATTTTACATTTCCTGTCATACAAAGACACATAGTTTGTAATGGTAATTTTTTAAGCAGTGCAGTGTTTCATGGGCTAATTATTTAACAAGTCTGTTATGAAAAGCTGCTTCTTTATCCTAAATGTAAATGAAATATACAGATTCGAAGCAAATTTGTTTTTCTATCATTTTACATGGACCAACATGAAGAGAGTGCAGTATGAAAACCATCAGGATGCAGCTGTAAATAGATTCTTATGTAATAACTTATAGAACAACTCAGGGTTTGTGCATGCTTTGGCAGTGCCATATGAATTGTACTTATTTTGTCTGATTCACTGAGGATGTTCTTTCCCTCAGTCATTTCCAAATTTGTATTATGAAATAATTATATATTATTATATAATTCTGTGTCGCTTAAGCTTCATACCTGAAAAATTTTAAAGACAGAACTGGTTACATTATGTTTATTTAATTACTGTATATGATTTCAGCATTCTTTTCCAAAACAGAACCCCTCTGTGCGAAAATCATGTGTTGCTGGAACCTCATAAGGACCCCAAAGACAACTTCCATCTGCTTCCTAATGGCCAGTTGTACTTCGTGTCGCTGGACGTGAGGTACAATCCTGAGAGGTACTGCCTGGATTACAATGCTGAGGGTGAGTGACTGCTGCTTCACCAGTATCATGGCTGCATTGGTCTACAATTAACCCTTTCATTACGAGAACTTTTCTCTAAGCTAAATATAACCCTAGCTGCAGCAAGAATAAAGTGCAAGAAAGACGTCACAGTAATGAAGAAGAAATGGAGATCCTTTACGCCCCTTAAAAGAAATTCCCGTAAACTGAATAAACTTGCTAGGCAGAAGCAGGAAGGAAATACGAACCGTCATGTTTGAGGGGTTAATGATGGGAAGATGTATTTTACTTGTAAGTGAAGGTAGAAACTTCATTGTTAATTAAAATACGCGCTGATGACAAATCACACATAACAATCGCCAATACATGCATTCCCCCCCCAGTCATCCCCCACAGCGCCACACAGTTATTCTCCTCAAATACACCACATCACTAACTTACGCAACATCATCCTGGGTTGTGATTTCAACTCCAAGGCGTCGGCCAGGCATGTCAATAACCCTGACACAAACAGAGGGCTGGTACAACGATCCCAAACAGATAATCTTTCTTCCTCAACAATCTCCTTCAACATACCCATATCTCATTACAAGCCCACTTCCTCCCATCATCCCCAGATATCACCTTTTGCTTCCCAAACCTCGTCACCACAACATCCTGGAGAGTGGTCAGAACCCTTGGCTCTGACCACCTCCCAATCATCATCATTACCAAAACCAGAATCACCCCAGCTGGCCACAGACGAGAGCCAACTGAGAGGCCTTCACAACTGAAACATAACAACACTTTGAAACACTAAATAGTACACCCATCACAAACATCAATACTGCTGTGCACACTCTCAGTTCAGTTATTCAAAATGCAGACAAAAGACACATCCCTAGAGACAACAGAAAGAGCATACTCAAGACACCGTACAGCAAATACAAGAACTCAACACACAAATAAACAACGAAATATCAGAGCAGCAAACACTAAACTGGAATAACTATCTCCAACCACTTGACCACAAAACAAACACCAGCAAACTCTACAAAACGTTAAACAGCATCACACTCTTCAACAGCAACGCTACTCAAACACACGATGCCAGCAACAACAGACACCATACCCTCAAACAAACAACAAGCAAGCACCTCATCAGTCACTTTTCACACGTCAGTCATCTAAACCCCCATCGTGACGAACGACGTGTCATCCGATGCAAGAGACAGTTCTCCACAGACCCAGACTTCACCCTCTTCACATACAACTAGACAAAGCACATCATTAGCAACCTTAAGCACTCATCGGCCTGTGGCCCAGGCAACATAAGCAACATACACCTCAAACATCTTGGACCACAAGGCATACAAGCTATCACCAACATATCAAACTACAGCTACTCACACAACATAATACCCAACATCTGGAAGCATGGTACCATTATCACTATCCCCCAAACTCAACAAAGACCCCACGTTGCCTTCCTCGCACCGCTCCATCACACTCCTCTGCACTCTCTCCAAAGTCACTGAATGAGTAGTATTACAATTAGTAACACCTCACATCCCCCTAGCCCAATCACAACATGGTTTTAGGCTGCAACACTCCAAAAACACTCTTCTTGCAGACCTTACACAAAGAGCTTTTGATGGAATCAGTTCAGCTAGGCCACCACACAGAACACTCCTAGTCGCACTAGACATTAGCAAAGCATTTGGTGCCATCCCGCGCCAGAACCTCACAAACAAAATACTCAACACATAAATGCACAATAACACAAAAAGATGGCTGGCAAACTACCTAACAGGCAGATGTGCACACTTCACAAACGGCGTCCCTCAAGGATCTGTTTTTTCCCCTACACTCTATAACCTACACATGCACGACATACCCACACCCCACACACCACAGATACACATAGCTTCCTTTGCAGATGACATAACACTTACATGTACACACCAAAACGCAAACACAGCCGCACACATCCTCCAACGTTACCTCAACACACTACATGAATGGTTCCCCGCAAACAGACTCAATAAAGCCCCAGCCAAATCTACAACAATCTTTCTCACAAACTGGACTGCAGAACATAGTCACATTCCACACCTCACCATAAACAACACCTCCCTACCACACACACACACACACACACACACACACACACACACACACACACACACACACACATAGAATCCTTGGTGTAACATACATCAGTGTCATGTAAACAAAACACCACAAACATTAAAAATATATTAACACCAAGACTCAGTGCCCTAAGCTCACGTTCCCCATACAACATTCGGACACAACAAAGAAACCACCACCACAGTTTATAAACAATATATACTTTCAGTGATGAATGATGCAAGCCTTGCTTGGGCCTCTAACCTCTTTAAAAGACACTACAATACCCCATATAGAACAAGGCCCTAAAAATAATCACAAGCTGCACAGCTACTACACCTGCAGACCACCTACACCAAGAAACAAAAGTCCTCAAAATCGAGGATCATCTAGACATGAGAGGCACATAAATTCTTGCCACAGCTTCCACAAACCCATACCATCCACCACACTGCATGGCACCACACCCAAACACAACAAGGATCATCAAAACAGCACCCAACACACGATATCATACACAATTACTGTCATCTCCCCCCCCCCCCCTCGCCCACCTCAAACCAGCTTCCAGACGCATATCCATAGTCAAATAATTCGCCTCTCCTTTCAGTCACTTAAAGACAACACACAGCTGCATGCACGCCCTCCTGATATCTACCCTTCTGAATCCTATCTCCCTTGTGAGGACAGGGTTCACCTGGCCAGGCTGAGATGTGGGCATCATTCAGCCCTTTTGAGTTATCAGAAGAGGCTGGATGACTCAGTCGCTGATGCCTTTCGAGGATGCAACACAGCACCCCATACTATTAAGCACATGCATTGCACATAATCGCCTCCGCCAACAACACAACGTACACTCCTTGAGAGCTCTGTGGGAAAGCCCGGTCACTGCCGTGGCCTTCCTTTAGGGACTCGGGGCTGTTCGGCCAGACTGCTTAGGGAACAATAGCTACTACTACTACTTCACTGTTATTGGGTGGTAGAAAATAGAAAAGAAATTTAACTAGAAACAATCGTGGCAGAGTGTGCACAGTGCATAGGACCTGGAGAAGAATCTAGTCAAGTTATAGTGAGACTTGAAAGTAAGGGATTTTGTGTCTTCCCAGGTTATTTATTGAAATAAATTTTTAATATTAAAAAACTTAAGTGCCAAAGCTGTTTGAAAAAGACGTATCATTATTAATGATAACGCTAATCTGAATCAGAACGCAAGAACAGAAATGAATGAAAGAAGTAGAGAGCTGTACGTCATAGATAACTAAACAAAGATGGAAGGTGCCAGTATATCTAATTAGGGAAATTTCAAGTTAGTTATAACATATCAAGTAACATGAAAGCAGTGATTTTGAAGCTTTATGAAAGTAATCAGTAAGGAAAGTAGGGATTAGAATTACTGTACTAAAGTAATAACCAGATGATTTACATTACAGGGTAAGGGATTAACAATTTCCCTAGTCCGCATTTATTCGTTCCATTCACTACTTCTGAACATACCCACCTTATTCATTATTGGGAAACAAGATTGTGTGTGTGTGTGTGTGTGTGTGTGTGTGTGTGTGTGTGTGTGTGTGTGTGTGTGTGTGTGTGTGTGTGTGTCCAGTTCTGGAGTAGAATTGACAGTTCATTCATTGAGACTCGGTAGTCCGGCTACTAACCACTCACCACCTCATGTCATTAGTTCGACACTAGTAACCACCTTCCATACTGTTTCTTTCATAACTTGTATAATGGTATGTTAGTTGAAATGTTTTTATGCCATGTCGGTGTGTCTTTTGGGCTAGTCTGTTTCAGCGACATTTAGGTCATCCATTACAGTTGTTTTTTTTGGTTTGGCGTGGAAACGAATTCACGCCTAGTTAGACAACAAATAATTTCTCGAAGTGGTGTTTTGTGTTACAGACGGTGTGATGGCGGCCGTTGTGTGCAATGAGCCCCACCAGTCGTATGCCCTCACAGTGAAGGACCAACTGACTACCGCCGGTGTGTTTATCTCAGCAGTGTTCCTGATCATCACTATCATACTCCACCTGGCCATCCCAGAGCTGAGGGACATGCAGGGCCGCTGTCTGCTCTCTCACATGGCTGCCCTCCTCACCGCTGATGTTGCTTTGTTTACAGCTCATTTCTCTCGTAGCATCAATGCAATCCACTGCATTGTTACTGGTGAGGCGTGCTGCATGTAATGTTTTATACGAGTATCTGGGGATATTTCACTGACCATATTATTGATAGCTCTCCTGTTCCTTGGAATTTCTTAGGCGAGGAGGAGGAGAAAGAGGAGTTACCAGTATAGTCACTAAGAAAATGTATCAGAGCACACTTAGCGATACACAATATGACACTACAGATGACGCCTATTGCAAATCTGTTATAATTCTTCCCATGGGAATGTATATGATTTCATGAGGATGCCATACATACTGTTTGCTTGACGTTTCCTAGCCAGTAATGTAATCATATACTCATTGAGATAATAACAGATTAATCACCTCGGAATAACAGAGCTTGTACTGGTAATTCAGAATATCATTGAAACCCATCCTGTGTAATATAGTACTTGTTTGATTGACTGGGCAATGTGGTGCAGCATTACTGACTCAGCTGAATTTCAAGTTAAAATCTGGTGTGAATGGTAAAGCGCAATACGAGTACATTATTCGTAATACCAGAAACTAGCAATAAGCATTATCGGTAACCCAAGTATCAAGAAGTTACGAAATAATACTATACAGGTAGACCAGGGGTTCTCACTCCATTTACTCTCACTACCCCCCTTAGGTATTAGTGCTCACCCCTTTACCCCTTACTGGCGCCGAAAGTAATCACATTGCAAGGTAATACATAGTCATACAACAGTTTTTAATACCATTATTATATTACTGTTCTAGTATATAACACAGTATGTATATGTTACACATAAATAGTCAGTACATGAGTAAAGAGAAAATAACTTAAAGAGTATGCAAAATAATTTCAAAATCGCTTTATATATATATATATATATATATATATATATATCTATATATATATATATATATATATATATATATGAAGTCAAAATGATTTCCTGTAAATCAGGAAATCATTTACAATGCTGGGTTGTAACCTTATAACCAACCGACACGTGTTCCCTACGTGACAGCAAGTGGGCTAGCGGAGGGTTAGTACCCCTCCCCGGAAAACAACTAACTAGAATTACGAACAAGAAGCCTTGGTCCAGGACTGACCAAAAGATGACGACGAAGGACCGAACAAAGGACATGATAAGAATGGTGACGTGGAATGTGAGGGGTGCAAATGATGAGGTGAAAGAGAGAGAGATTGTCCAGGTGCTTCAGGGTGCGAAAGTGGATGTATGTGGATTAACTAAAACTAAATGGAGAGGTGAAAGTGTGAGAGAATGGGAGTATGGATGGGGTATATGTGCAGAAGTAGGTGAGAATGAGAGGGCAAAAGAAAGAGTGTGTATTGTTGTGAGTAACAGATGGAAGGAGAATATAAGAGACTATGGATCAGTTGCCTCAAGGATTGTGTGGGTAAGACTGAAAGTTGGACTACAAATGTGGGCGATTGTGTGTTTTTGTATGCGCCAACGCAAGATCATGCAAGCAGAGTGAGAGAAGAGTTCTGGACGAATGTGAAGGTGTGCATGGAAAAGTTTGAAAGGAATGAGAGAGTGTTTTTGATTGGTGATATGAATGGTAAAGTAGGGAATGTGAAGGTGGATGGAGTAGTTGGTGAGTGGGGTGTGCCTGCTGAGACAGATGAGACTGGCAGTGCTTTGGTGGACATTTGTGCCAGGAGGGAGTTGGTGATAGCTAATACCCTCTTCTGGCACGAAATGATCCACAGGTATACATGGCAAGTGATGAGAAGGGTGGATGGAGAATTGAATGAAAGGAAGGCAATGATTGATTATATGTGTGTGGAAGAAAGGACGTGAAGATGTGTAATGGGTGTAAGAGCATATAGAGGTTGGGGTAGTGGACTTTCTGACCACCACTTGGTGGTGGTCAGAATCACAAGGTCCAAGTAAAATGGAGAAATAGAAGAAGGGAAGGACGGGAGGAAGGAGTAGATTTAAGGAGATTGGCAAAGTTACAAGAGGATGAGATAAAGGCAGCGTATAAGAAGAGAAATGGAGGAACGATTGGGTAAATATGAATTGGAGTAGATGGGGGGACGTGGAAGGTGTGTGCAAGATATTCACAGAAGAAATTTGTGCAGCATGCGAGATGGTGTGTGGGGAGAACGAAAGGGGGTGCAAGGAACAGCGTGGTGGAATGAAGAGGTGAGACAGGCTGTGGCACAAAAGAAAAAAGCATATAATGAATGGATGGGAAACGGGGGCGTGAAAGAAGTTGAGAGACGGAAGAGAGAGTTATATGTTGAAAAGAAGAGAGAGGTGAAAAGATTAGTAAGAGAGAATAAGAAGAGAGTGGATGACGAATTTGGAAGGAATTTGAGTGTCAAGTGGATGGAATGTAAGAAAATTTTCTGGAAAGAGGTAAAGAGAGTCAGGCAAGGTGGCAGTGAAGTTAGTAGGGTAGTGAAAGATAAAAATGGTAGAATATTAGTTGAGAAGGGAGAAAAAGTGAGCAGATGGAGAGAACACTTTAAGGAATTGCTGAACATAGAGAACGAAAGTAATGCAAGTTTAAGTGGCTGGATAATGGCTGGGAGAAAGAAGGAGGTGAGAAGACAGGAAGGAATCAGTAGGATGGAAGTTGTGGAAGCAATGAAGAAAGTCAAAATGGGGAAAGCCCCAGGAATTGATGGAGTATTTGGAGAAAAGCTGAAGCACGGGGGAGATATAGTAGTAGAATGGATTTGGAAGATGTGCAGATTGGCTTGGGAGGAAGGTAGAGTCCCCGAGGATTGGAAGTCTGGTATAATTATTCCCCGTGTACAAAGGGAAAGGGGAAAAAAAGTATGTGGTAATCATAGGTGCATTTGTCTTCTTAGCGTAATAGGAAAAGTATATGGTAGGATATTTATTGACAGAGTTAGGGAAATAACAAAGGAATTAGTTGGATAAGAACATGGAGGCTTTAGGAAGGGAAGAGGTTGTGTAGATCAGATATTCATTCTTATATCTTTGGCGGAAAAGTCTCTAGAGAAGGGAAAGAAGTTGTATGCAGCCTTCATGGATTTGGAGAAAGCGTATGACAGGGTGGATAGACAAGGATTGTGGAAAGTATTAAGAATACATGGAGTAGATGGGAAGTTGTTGAATGCTGTGAAGAGTATGTATGATGGTGCTAAGGCTGTAGTGCGTGTGGATGGTGAACTGAGTGAGCTTTTCTCTTTGAATGTTGGGTTGAAACAGGGATGTGTCATGTCCCCATGGTTGTTCAATCTGTATTTGGTTGGGGTTATAAAAGAGATACAAGGTAGGGCATTGGATGTTCAAGTGGCCCTAATGAGAAAGGGCAGTGTTTGGAAACTCCCTGTACTGTTGTTTGCAGATGATATTGTGTTGTTAAGTGAAGACGAAGGGGAGCTGCAAGGCTTGGTGGATGAGTTTGGGAGAGTGTGTAAGAAACGAAATGTAAAGGTGAATGTAGGGAAAACTAAAGTTATATATATATATATATATATATATATATATATATATATATGTAAATATATATATATATATATATATATATATATATATATATATGTACATATTATCTGTCTATATAATCTCTCTCTCTCTCTCTCTCTCTCTCGCTATCTATCTATATAGATATATAGATATAGATGTATAGATATATATATTTATCCAGGGAGGAAGGAACCAAAGGCCAGGAGCCTGTAAATTGCTCCCTCAAAAAAAAAAAAGAAAAAAAAAAAAGAAAAAGAAAAATTCAAGAATTGTTCATTTCGAGATGCACGGACACACTGCGTTTGAAAGACTGGAGATTATAGGCAGTAGGAAATACAAACAGAGGGAGACAGTTCCAGAGTTGACCTGTTGCATACATGATGGACTGGGAGTAACGGTGAACTCGTGCATTAGAGAGCTGGACAGAAATGGAATGAGAGTTTGTTACTGGACGGGTCCTACGTGCCCGCTGTAGTAAAGGAGGGATGCAAGCAGACAGTTCAGATGAACAGTGACCATTGACGTAGCGATAGAAGAAGAGATAAATATGCAGCAGTATGGCAAAGTACAGAGTTGAAGGGTGCCATGAAGGAGGAGAGTTGATGAGAAGAAAAGCCTTTGACCCCACCTTTTTGAGAAGAGCTGTATGTGAGGAGCCTCCCCACACGAGAGTTGAACTCTACACAAGGGCGAATAAAACCCGTGTAAAAAGTAAGTAAATGTGCAGGGCTAAAGAAGGCACGGAGTCAGTTTAGCACACTCTTGGAAGCAGATTTCACGAGGTGTAATATGTTCTTTCCAAGATAAATCTCGAGAGAATGAAACCCCAACTATGTTTAAAGATGATGCAGGATTAAGCTGGATATTGTTAAAAATTAGAGGGTACTCCAGTGGGAGATTTTATCAGATTGTTAGATGTAAACACTGAGTTTTTGATGAATTGTTAACAACCTTACTTTTACCCCAATCAAAATCAGACTTTAGGTGTGCCATAGCCTCATCCCTTGTTTGTTGAAGTAACTGCTGCGATGGACGCTTTGAGAAGCGAATGGAAAGATGAAGGCTGGAGTCATCAGCGTATGAGTGGATAGAGTTAGATGTACAGCTTAGAAGGTCATAGATGAAAAAAAGATAGTTGGTGATAGGACTGAGCCCTGAGGAACACCACTATTGATAGATTTAGGAGAAGAACGGTGGCCGTCTACAGCAACAGCTATAGCATGACCAGATATGAAGCTATAGATGAAGGCACATATAGAAGATTAAAACCGTAAAAGGGCAGTTTGGAAATTAAAGATTTGTGCCAGACTCGATCGTTGAGATGTCAAGTGCAATGGCAAAGCTTTCGCCAAAGTCCCATAAGGAGGATGACCAGGGGTCTGGAAGGTAGGTGAGAAGATCACCAGTGGAGCATCCCTCGCGGAACCGATTCTGACGATCGGAAAGAAGGTTTTGACAGGAAAAATGCTTTAAATTTTTTTTTTGGTAAGAATAGACTCAAAAACTTTTGAAATTCAGGATGTTAAAGCAATTGGGCAGAAGTTAGAGGGTTGTTAATGGTCGCCTTTCTATGAGACAGGCTGAATGAGGGGAAACTTAGAGCAAGGAGGAAAGGTTCAAGTTGATAGACAAAGGTGAAAGAGACCTAGGCAGGGTGTAAGCATAGACGCACAGTTCTTGAGAACAACTGGAGGGACCCCATCAGGCCCATAATGCCATCTTAGTATTGAGCCAGTGATGGTAGAGAATACATCAATTGAAAAAATTTTAATGTCAGCATGAGGAAGTCAGAGGAGGGAAGTGATGGAGGGACAGCGCTGGAATCATCTAAGGTGGAATTGGAGGAGAAAGTCTGAACTAAGAGTTCTGCTTTATCAGTAGAAGAAATAGCAATAGAGCCATCAGGATGGAAAAGAAAAGGGGAGGATAATGTGGATAAGTTGTTAGAGAGGTTGTTGCCAAGGTGCCAAAAGGAGCGGGAAGAATTCAAGTTGAAAAATTGAGGGCATTTATGTAACTTGCAATACTTTGGTGATAGAAACTCCGTGTACAAACAGCTAGATAAGGATTTTATTACGAGCTCACAGTAAAATAGTCTGCCCTACTTGAATGTCTGCTCTCAACTAACTCAGTGGCGTCTTCCCAGGCGTGGGGCCCTGGGAAAGCGTGCTAGGTCAGCAAGTTTAGTGGGGGCATGTATGCACTGGGGGGGGACATATATACATCGGGGGTAGACATATTGTGGAGGGGGTACACTACTCCCCCAGGTAGCTGAGATGGTGTCTCCAGACACCAGGAGTTAAATGGTGTTTGATTATAGTATTAAGGCAAGATCGGGGAGGTTTGTACAAGGGATAAGTATGATACAGGGGCAGTAGGGGAGACATGGCCATGTTGAGGGGAGGGAATTAGAAGGATATATACAGATAAGATATACAAGGATGAATAGGTATGTGTCCAGTAAGGGTCGAAGGTATACATAGATATAATGGGGATTATACAATAATAGTTTGATACATGATAAACAAGGAGTAGATATGAGAGTTCTATTGTTGTTCTTCGTTCTTATTTTTTTTTTTTTGTATTTTCTGTAGGATACACTGTCACTCAGTAATGCATTAAAGAAATACCATCATTTTCTAGCAGGCAGAGTTCTGTTCACAGTTTGGTTAATTGTCAGATGGCATTGGTAGTCACTGAATGTGAGGGCACTAAGTACGGGGAGTTTCTACGTCGTGTGTAGGGCGTACTATGCCTGTAGCGACTCTGATTTCCTGGAGTCAACGTTCCATTTTTCTGACACAACAATGCACTGCACATATGATGAGTAGAAAACTTATGAAAGCGACAACCACAGGGGGAAACACAACTGTTTGATGAACCCATGAACACCTGAAGGCCAGAGAAAATTGATCCATAATGAAATCACTGTCATTAAGGAATGTTAGCATGCGCAAGTTAGGGGAGGTGATGGTAATGTTGGCAGATGGTAGGGTGGAAAACATGTCGATTGGTTGAAAGATGTCATAGGAGTGTTTACGGACAGCTAGGTGATAGCGAGTGGCGTAAGTGATGACGGACTCCGATTGGACGGTACAATAGTCTGGTGCTTTGTAGAGACCACTAGCGGGGACGGATCGAACCGAAGAGCCAGGACACATGATTGTGACAGAGATGGGAACGGCAAAGAAGAAGTACTGGACATGGTTGAGGTGAGCATGGTGGACTGGGAGTTCAGGAGCTGGTACAAAAGAACAGGCCGAGTAGATTGAATGGTTGCGAACTAAAGCAGACTCACAGGGTGTAGCACTGCTAGGGAAGATAGCGAAAAGGTGGGCAGCACAGAGACGAGAGGTCGGAGTAAGGGAGAAACATTTCTGGAGGTCTGTGGAAGAAAGGAAAGCAACTGAAAGATGATCATGGGAGAGGAGGAAATATTCTGAAGGAACAGATACTTGTAACAAGGAGTTGTTGAGGCGGAAAGGGAAGGGAATGATGTGGAAAAGGGTAAAGGTTATGGCAGAACGGAGAGGAATATGGACGACGACGTATGTGGTGAGAAGAGTGGCTTCGAGAACAGGATAATAATAGTTGAGGGAGGAGTAGGGGAGGACTGGGGATAGACCGAAGGTGGAGTGAGCCCATTCCAGGACAGAACGGAGAGCTGAGACTGGTACTAAGTCGGCAGTGACACGTCCATTTATAGCATCGACCAGGATACGAACCAAGGTAGAGACTTGAGACAGGAGAGAGTCAATGGCCAGTTGGAGATTATCCATGTTGAGTTTGAGGTAGAAGAACTGAGAGATAACGTTGAGATCTGAAAGGTGGCGTTGTAAGATATCGGTGAAGTTGTTTGGAGTGGACGTGACTTCATTGAGTTAGGTCGTGAGCTTCTGTAACATAGTGTGTTGGATTTTAATGACTCGGCGTTGGATTTCTAGAGCTGAAGCTAAATGAGTGAGATCAGATTTGAAGCCAGAAATGTCACGGGCTGTAGCAACGCCAAACAAGCCACTCAGAATCTCACCGCCGAAGTCGAAGAGACCTCGTTTCACACGAGAACGACCAATGGTTGTCTGAATGGAAAATGTGTCATTGAGTTCAGTGAATCTGTTACTTATGTATTGCAATTGCCAGGAGAATGGTAGGAAAAGGTTATAGAGATACTCATTCGGGTTGTGTGTCCCCATGATGGCCGTGAGATGGGTCTTGATTTCGTGGAGCTGGTGCACGTAGGCAGGTAGGGCAATGGCTACGTCGGCCAGGGACGCAAGATCATAGCGCAAGGAGACTAGACCTCGCCTCCTGAGCCGACCAAGGCCCCGGGACGTACTCCACCATCGTCCTGACATGACCCAGACCCCAGGAGGGTCAGCACTGCCAGCAGGGAGATCGCTAACATCGTACCTAGAAAAGCAGGGTAGAGTTAATGGGGGAGGTCTTGAAGAGGTTGATGGGCAGAGCGCAGTTTGGACCGATATTGATTGGTTGATGAATGAGCAGGTGGAGGTGGAGATGAAGGAGACTGAGGGATAGGTGGAGACAAAGTAGACTGAGGGATGTGTGGAGGGGAAGAGGGGTCAGGAGGTTGTGTAAGTGACTCTTCCAACACGAGGCCACGGGGTGCTTGCTTTAAGTCATCGACGTGGACCCATCTGGTGTCCTTAGTGGACAGGTCCTGGAGGTGAAATTTGTTGCCTTGTTGAGTGAGGACACGGTGGGGCCCTGTAAATTTGTCATCCAACTTAGAGGAATGCGTATGGGAATGAGCAAAGACTAGATCACCTACATTGATAGTGATAGGAGAGGCGGATTTATGTTGGCGGTGCAGCATGTCCTCCTGAGAGGAAGCCAAAGTGGATGGGACATACTGGTGGATTGTCTGGAAGTTGGCCAATTTTAGTTTAACATAATCATCCATGTTGTAGATGGGTTCTGGCTTTGAGGATAAGAGAGAGTATGGGAGGTCCTTGTCAAAACCAAAGAGGACGAAGAAGGGAGATTCAGCAATGGATGCATTGATGGAGCTATTGATTGAGGACGCCACTTGGGGAATCCAGTCATCCCAGGACGAACTATGGGAGCCTAGCTGTCTAAGGCACTCTAAGATTTTCCAGTTGTGGCGTTCTACAAGGCCATTGGAAGCCGGATGGTTAGGCACGACATTGCACTTACTGATATGAAAGCGGCGACAGATCTCATCGAGAAGGCTATTGTTGAATTCTGTACCATTGTCAGTAAGAATGGTATGAGGGGTACTGAACGGGCAAATTACGTGATCTACAAAGGCACGTGCAACGCTCTTCGCGGTCTTGTCAGAGAGGGGTACGACGACACAGTAGCGGGAGACCGCTACGAACAAGTACTCAGCGCTGGATTCCGTGAGAGGTAGTTTTAAGAGATCGATTGAGACAGTTTCCCATGGTCGTGACGGGATTGGGTATTGTAAGAGAGGCGCAGGTAAGCCGGTTGATCCTTTGTGGCAGTGGCAGGAGAGGCAAGAGTCACAGTGGGCATTGATATCGCGGCGCATGGTTGGCCAATAGTATTTGAGACGTGCTTGGCGCAAGCATCGGTCTTTACCTGGATGGGAAGCTTGAGGGGTATAATGAACAATGTGAAGAACCTTTGGTATCAGGGCAGTGGGGACAACAAGTTGGCGTACTTCGCGATTGGGCATGTCTTTGCCTGTTAGTAGTGTTTTCCTCTACAAGAGATCATCATCTAGCATGGACTCATCTAGTGATACTGGCAGAGTAGGTAAGGTCGAGGCATCGCCAGATTCTAGGAAATAAATGACTTTGGACCATATGGGGTCTTGGCGCTGAAAGTTTCGAACAACTTCTGACGTTAGTGTAGTGTTTTCAGTTACTTCGGGCTGCAGTGATGTTATAGCTGCTGCTACGTGACGTGAGAGTGCATCTGCGACTACATTCATCTTGCCTGGTACATATTGAAAAGTGGGATTAAAGTCCTGAATGATGACAGACCTTCTAGCTAGCCTACCTGTTAGGTTGCGATTCTTGAACAAATCACATAGTGGAAGGTGGTCTGTTTGGATATGCACTGGATAACCATAGACTATATCTCTGAAATGTTTCAAGGACCAGACTACCGCTAGCGCTTCGAGATCTGTGACACTGTAGTTACGTTCAGCGGTTGTAAGGGTGCGACTAGCATATGCTGTTACACGCTTCCTTGATGCTTCATCGAGTTGCATCAAAACGGCACCAAGTCCAGTGCCTGAGGCGTCTGTGCAGAGAAGGAAGGGTGTGGTATAATCAGGGAATGCTAGAACAGGGGCATTTACAAGAGCTGTCTTTAGCTTTTGGAAAGCCTGTGACTGGTCGTTAGTCCAAACAAAGGGCACATTCTGCTTGAGTAAGTGGGTCAGAGGAGCGGCGATCTTTGCGTAGCCTTGTATGAATCTACGATAATAGTCACTGAGGCCCAGGAAACTTCGTACAGCTTCGGTAGTGGTAGGTTCTGGGAAGTTAATAATCGCCTTAGTTTTATCCTCATTAGTATGAATGCCTTGTGCATCTACGACATGGCCTAGGAATTAGATTTTCTTTCGCAGGAAGTCACATTTACTGAGATTGATTTTCAGGCCTGCAAGCTGGAGGCATTCAAAGACTTGCCGGAGCTTGGTGAAATGGTCAGGGATGGATTTACTCACAACAATGATATCATCTAGGTAAGCAAAAAGAGAGTGTCCCATCATACCGCTGAAGACTGAATGGATAAGTCGCATGAACACGGAAGGAGCATTTCTCAGACCAAAAGGGAGTCTCTTAAACTGAAAATGTCCAGAAGGGGTGCTAAAGGCTGTAACTGGGCAAGAGGACTCTTCCATTTCGACCTGCCAGTACCCGCTTAGGAGGTCTAAAGATGAAAAGACTACGTTATTTTCACCAAGGGATTCTAGCAAATCAGTGAGGATGGGTAATGGGAAACGGTCTGGAACGGTGACAGAATTGACCTTACGATAGTCGACTACTGGTCTAAAGTTGCCGTCCTTCTTTGGTACTAAGAAAAGTGGGCTATTCCATGGACTGACGGAGGGCTCAATAATGTCCTGGTCTAACATATTCTGTACCATTTGATCTGTCTGCTTTCTCTGGCTGTGAGGAAATTGATACGCTGGTATGTAAATCGGCTGAGTTCCTGTTAGTAGTTCAATCGTATGTTTGACAAGGTCTGTTCTACCCATCGGTTCACCGGGTAAGGCAACCACGTTTCTGTACGAGGTCAGAAGGTCGAGGAGTTGAGGCGTATTTTCTGGGAAATCTGTGCAAGTGAGATGTGAGAGCATATCGGGTGAATATGTCGGCGCAGATCCCTTAGAGTTAATAATACATACACCGATTGGCGTACAATCACCAGTCTGAATAGTAGGAATTGAGGAATCCTGGCACACCTTTACGGCCACTGGGTATACTAGGAAGTCTCCAATCTTTACACCACTTTTAAGTTTTAGTGGAGCATTTGTGACATTGAGCAAGTACAGGTAGCATAAACTGTCCTCTAAGACTGTACACCACGCTGACTCATAAGTCAAGCCATTCACACAACACGTCTCAGGTAGTGTTAGTAAATCCACTCCTTCTTTCGCACCGGCAACACAAACAGAGACTTTGGTGAACTCATGTGGTAACAAAATTGTGCACGTATTTGTTACTGCACGTTTCGTCTCTGCGTGTTGGAGAAGATCATGCATACTGTGTGAGGTAGGTAACTGAGACATGTGTGAGTCAGCGATAGTGTTGTCGGGAGAGGAGGTAAGAGCCATGTCCGAAGGCTGAGATGATGTAGCAGTAGAGATGAGGAATTTATGTCCTTGCTCGCAGTCAGTAAAGGAATGATCTCTGTATTCTCACATGATGACAGTGGTGGTTTGGGCTGGGCTGGACTTTTTGGTACTGATAGGGACAGAGGTAATTGAAGGACTGATTTGATCGTAAGAACAGAACGGGGACATTCCATACTGTAAACTGGGAATCCAGAAATGTCTGTACTACCACAAGCAGGTAATAATGCAATGGAGTGTTGTGCCATGGTGGAGAAACCAATAAGGGCATCTGCGGGATACTGCAAGTCATTAGTGACATGAAATTCAATTGGGATACGGGGCAAATCTCTGTGTAGTTTGACTTCTAGGGTGACTCTTCACTTAACCTTAAACTCTGAGCCTTCGACACCACATAGGCGAATGTCTGGTGGTTCTAGGAAACTGACGTGGTTGTGATGTCGATGAATAAGATGTAAGGAATTGTCGGAGATCAGATTCACTATAGATCCTGTGTCCAAGAAGAATGACGTTGGTATGTCATGACTGCATCCGAGAATGACTAAACCCGAGGATGTTATGGGACCTACATGGAGGATGGGGAGTTGGGTGTCTGGTTCTACGTGATATTAGTCCGATACGGGCGCGGCGCTTCCCCCGACTGTTGGCGGTTGAGGTAACGATATTCCTCAGTGGTTTGAGTCGTGCTTGATTTGTGGTATTTGCAGTGTGGACAACGTGAGCGAGAAGGCGTACGCTGTCTGGTTTGGGAGTGAGGACGTCTGTATGTATGGTCGCAACTGGATGCTCGATGTCCAGGATGACCACAGTGCCAGCAAAAAATCGAAGATTGTCTGTTCCATCGGGCGCTAGATTGATCATGACCTGCGGTAGGAGAACGATGCGTGGCAGGTCTGCCGCGTGTGGTGGGACGGGAGCGAGATTGGTCTGGGGTAGTGGAGATGTGACAAACTGAGGAGGCCAAGGGTTGGGTGGTGCAAACCGATTCTTTCATGAATGGCTTTAGTGACCTGAATAATTTTATCTCCTGGACTGAAACCGATTTCCAAGGCTAGCTCTCACTGTTTAGGAGTAAGCCAGTGAAGGAATCTCAGGTAACCAATTAAGTCAGCAAAGTTGGTGAGTGAAAGCATTGGAACGCCATTTTTGTCTTCTAACCATTTCATGCCTACCAGTAATTGGAGCATCTCGCTACTAGTTGCTTTCATGGCGGCGGCAGCTTCGCGGAGCTTGGCATGTTGCGCTGGGACCCTCAAGTCCTCATCTACTTGGTTTAGGAGATTAATGAATCCCATGAGAGACGCAGTATTTGAATGCTGGCAACAAAGGCTGATGAGTTCCGTATGAAAACCAGCAAAGGTATGAATGCTATCAAAATATCCTGCATGGATCGCGGATCCGATGTCCGATTTGCCGTGGTGCAAGCGACCCATGAGGTAGGCTACTTTGAGCGATTCATCAGTGATCTGCCTATTGTGGATGTCTGTTTCGACTTCTCTGAGGAAATCATAGCAGACCAAGTTGGGTCCTGGCCGGTAAATTTGGGATGATTGGCATCGTCGAGATAGATAGACTGTGTAGGGTTGGCCATGGCTGGAAGTGCAGAAGGGGCGGTAGGAGAGGAGTGGGAGAGAGAGAAGGTAGTGGTAGTGAAGGGCGAGCAAGACGGGATATGAAGGGAGGCAGGAGAGTGAACGACAGGGGAAGGAGTAGAGGAAGAAGAAGGGAGTGTACAGGTAGGGGTAGAGGAGGAGGTATCTGGAATTCGAGTGTAGGATGGGTAGTAAGTGGTTCTGCGGGAAGTGAAATGGGAGTCTTCGGTACAGGGCGGTGGTACTCTTTGCCACTTCGTAAATGAGTGATTGTGTTAGAGTCGGCAGACGGTGTATGATCAGGTGATGTTTCCGGGTTGAGAGGGCTGGTGTTAAGCGGTTGACGTGGAAAGTATGACATTTAATGCGGCAATGGAAGATGAAAAGAAGGATGAAGATGGATACATAGGTGGAAATGTATAATATAACAATGAGAGAATGTAATACACGAGTAGGTGGGAAAACGAATGAAGGTGCGGGGATGCATGGTTTAAATAAAAGGCGAAGGATGAGATGAATAATAAATAACGTAGGTGAAGATGAAAACGGGATAATGGAAATGAGATGGAATATTTACAATATCCAATCTGTAGAGAAAATCGAGGATAATCTCTATAGAAAGGTAAGGTATACTATAGTTACACAGTAGAGATGGAATTGACGAGATGTATGATGTGCAAGTGTGGCTGGGCGTAGCGGGGCTGGGGCGGGCGGGGAGGGGCGGGGCGGGGCAGGGCGGCGGTGGAGAGACAGCTGGGCGGAGAGGAGAGTGGCTGGGGATGAGACTGGAGCGATATGTTGGATGAGTCTTAAGTCAAGACGGGAAGAGATGCTGCGATGAGTCACCGGCAGGGAGTGGCGGTCTTAGGAGGCTCATGTAATTCAGACCACATGTGGCAGCGGCGGGGCCGGTGGTGGGTTGTGAGGGCAGATGTTGGTTCAATGCAGGTGTAGAGCTGTTGAGTTGCAAATGCAGAGAATGGCGGTGGGCAGACAGTGGGCAGACAGGGAGAAGTGGCACCATGGGGGCAGGATTTAGGATGAGTTCGGAACAGTTGCCGGGAACAGGTGCAACAGGTGCATAGGACGGCGATGGTGACACTTGCGGTCAGGAACAAGGTGTGTGGGTGGGGTTGTTTGAGAGGTGAGCACTGGTGAGAGAAATTGTACACCCGGAAAGCACAGCCGGTTATTACACCACTAGAGGCACTGAGGAGGGGTGAGGCTGTGAGATGCGAGACGTCATGTATCTGTTGGTGTCACTAAAGATTGTAGGAGACGGTCAGAATCTGATGGTCTGAAACACTGCTGCTACCAAATGTAACTTGCAATACTTTGGTGATAGAAACTCCGTGTACAAACAGCTAGATAAGGAGTTTATTACGAGCTCACAGTAAAATAGTCTGCCCTACTTGAATGACTGCTCTCAACTAACTCAGTGGCGTCTTCCCAGGCGTGGGGCCCTGGGAAAGCGTGCTAGGTCAGCAAGTTTAGTGGGGGCATGTATGCATTGGGGGGAGACATATATACGTCGTGGGTAGACATACTGTGGAGGGGGTACATTTAGTATAGACGAAATTACTTTTAGCAAAGCAAAGAACAGATTTAGCATGATTCCGGGCAGAAACAAAAAAAGAAATGAGATTCAGGAGTGGGTTGGCCCTGGTACCTTTTGTAGGCTTTCTCCTTGTTGTGGACAGCTTTAGAACAAGTGTGATTAAACGAAGGCTTTTTTGCATTAGTCAGAAGGTATGAGAAAGGAATGTATGCTTCCATGCCTGAGAGAATAACCTCCTTAATGTGCATAGCACACTCAGATGGCTGTTGGCCATGGAAGCAAAAATCATTCCGGGGAAAATCAAAGAACTACTGCCTGAGGGCCTCCCAATCAGCGGCTCCTAAGTGCCTCAATCGATGTTTCTTTGGAGGTTCTACAGGCCGTACTGGAGTGATGGGATAGGTTAAGGTGATAAGGTTGTGACTGGAGGAGTCCATTGGAGAGAAAAGATTAACAGCATAAGCAGAAGGGTTAGTTGTAAGGAAGAGCTCAAGTATGTTGGAACTTACTACAAGGTGGTCAGGGATACGGGTAAGATGCTGTATAAGTTGCTCTAGGTCATGAAGGATAGAAAATATGTATGCTTGAACAGGTGGATCAGTGAAAGGAGAGGAGAGCCAAAGGTGGTGGTGAACATTGAAATCTCCTAGAATGGAGATTTCAGAAAAAGGAGGAATGGGTAGAATGTGTACCATCTTTGAAGTAAGATAGTCAAAGAATTTTTCATAGTCAGTAGTATTAGGGGATAAATAAGTGGCACAGATATACTTACGGAGAATGACAGGATTGCTGAAGCCAGAGAGTAGAGAAATCAGATTATTCAAGATCAGGAACACGAGAGCAAGATATATCGTTGTGTACATATGTACAACAGCCACCTTTGACTTTGAAATGAGTATAGAGAAAGTAGGATACAGAGAAGGATTTGCAGTCAGTCGCCTCAGACAGCTGAGTCTCGGTTGGGAAGAGAAGTTGAGGTTTAAAGGAGGAGAGGTGGTGGTCAACAGAGAGAAAGTTAGAAGAAAGGCTGCAAATGTCACAGAAATGAAGAAGTGAGTCAGACAGTGGTTCCTGGCATCTTGCTGGGTCGTCACCGGGAGAGGGTCAGATGGTGGGAACATTTATGGTCCCCCTCCTGGGGACTCTGAGGCTTGAGGTTGAGCCACCGTATATATATATATATATATATATATATATATATATATATATATATATATATATCATTAGCCATTTGAGTATCCACTGCTGGACCGGCCTATCCCTATGGAAGTGGGGACGATGCAGCCAATGTATCTCTACCAAGTGGCTTAGGCTGTCTAGTAAAGATTGTATGTAGAGTGAGAAGTACTTGTAAGTGTAACTGTTGTGTTGGAGTGGCTTTGGATGTGTGTGTAGTTAGTGAACCAAGTGTAATCAGCCCACGCAAGCTAACTGGGTGCAAGCATACTTTATTGTTTGTGACACTGGTTCAACCACAGAACCCCTTGTGTCCGCCAATGCAGTACGTTGCCAGAAGAACGCTCCCAAAGTTTTTTTTTTTTTACCCTGGCGGGGCGCGAACCCTCGTTCTTCAGTGTACGAAAATGCACACTTTACCACTGTACCACAGAGGCTCTCTCTCTCTCTCTCTCTCTCTCTCTCTCTCTCTATATATATATATATATATATATATATATATATATATATATATCATCATCATCATCATCATCATTATTATCATCATCATCAGCCATTACAAGTCCACTGCATTATAAAGGCCTTCCCCAACCTTCTCCACAAATTTCTTGACTGAGCCATGCAAATTTCTCTGTCTCATCTTTCCAAGTGTTTTAGGTGGAGGTCTGAGTCTGGTGAATGTCGATGGTGGAGAGTGGAATCTTAAGCAGCTGCTATTTGCAGATAATACTGCACTGGTGACTGATTCAGAGGAGAGATTGAGACAGTTGGCAGAGGAGTTTGGAAGGGTGTGTGAAAGGAGGAAATTGAAAGTAAATGAGAATAAGAGTAAAGTGATGAAGTGTACGAGGTTGGTAGATGGTAGGGGGATGAATATAGTTTTGAATGGTGAGTTGCTTGAGGAGGTGGAGTGTTTTAAATATTTAGGGTCGCATGTTGCTATGGATGGAAGAATAGATGCAGAAGTGAAGTTTAGAATAAATGAAGTAGGAAAGGTGCTGGGAGGAATGAAAAAAGTGTTTAGATGTCGTTCGCTTAGAATGGATGTAAAGAGAAGGCTGTATGAAGGTGTTGTGGTACCAACTGCGTTATATGGGGCTGAAACATGGAATATGGGTGTAGCAGAGAGGAAAAGTGTGAATGTAATGGAGATGAGGTGTCTGAGGAGTATGTGTGGAGTGACGCGTATGGATCGAATGCAAAATGATGAAGTGCGAAGGAGAACTGGAGTTGTTCGGGAGATGGCTGGTAGAGTTGAGCAGAGGGTGTTGCGATGGTTTGGGCATATGGAGAGAATGGATAATGAGCGATTGGTGAAAAAAATAACTAGATCTGATGTGAGGGGTGTAAGGCTGAGAGGGAGACCACGAATAGGATGGATGGACAGTGTGAAGAGAGCGCTGGATGCGAGAGGGATGTCTGTTGAACAAGGAAGAGTGGCTGTGCGTGACAGAAATAAATGGAGAGAAATTGTGAATGAATAAATGATGACGCAGCCCTGAGGGGATATTCTCCCGCATTTTTTTTTTTATGCGAGGAAGAAGGAACCAAAGGCCATGAGCCCGCAGTAACAGTTCCCTCCAAGAGAAAAACAAAATACAATAGAGAACCAAATTCAAGATCCGATCATTTTGATATGCCTGGACACACTGCGTTTGAAAGACTGGAGATCATAGGCAGCAGGAAATACAGACAGAGGGAGACAGTTCCAGAGCTGACCTGTTGCATAAATGAAAGACTGGGAGTAACGGTTAACTCTTGCATTAGAGAGTTGGACAGAAAAGGGATGAGAGTTTGCTGCCAGATGGGTGCTATGCGCCCGTCGTAGAGGTGGAGGAATGCAAGCAGACAGTTCAGAGGAGCAGTGACCATTAAAGTAGCGATAGAAAAGAGATAAAGATGCAACAGTGCAGCGAAGAGAGAGAGGTTGAAGGGAGTCAGTAAGAGGAGGAGAGTTAATGAAACGAAAAGCCTTTGACTCCACCCTTTTTTTTTTTTTTTTTTTTTTATGTGTCCGACTCTGGGCAAAGGCTTCAGGGCCTATATCTCGGGGGCAGTAGCCTATCCCAAGGCCCAGTAGTCCTCCTACACCTCCACATGTCACCACTTCGGCGCTAACACCCACCGTCCATATTGAATACATGCTAGGGCTGTCTCATACAGGACTGGTGTATTGGTATTAGCGGGGGTACTTTTATGACATGTCGGCGGGTCATCTGGTAGATCAGGAAAGTCTGCTTTTATGAAATTCAAATCCTTAAACTGTTCCCTGCCCCAGCCGGGATTCGAACCTGGGTCCATCAGGACTGCAGGCCGCCTCTCTACCGATTCAGCCACCGCCTCCCCCTATTGAGAAGAGCTGTATGTGGGGAGCCTCCCCACACATGAGAGTTGTACTCCACACAGGGGCGGATAAAACCCCTGTATAGAGTCAACAATTGTGCAGGGGTAAAGAAAGAGCAGGGTCGGCTTAGCACACCCAATCTCTTGGAAGCAGATTTTACAAGAGATGTAATATGATCTTTCCAAGATAAGTCCCGAGTAAATGAAACACCAAGCAAGTTCAAGGATGATGCAGGATTAAGCTGAATATTATTAAACATTAGTGGGTATACCTGTGGAAGATTTTGACGGGTTGATAGGTGTAAGAACTGAGTCTTAGATGCATTAAAAACAACCATATTTTTATCCCAGTCAGAGATACGAGCCAAGTCAGACATTAGGTGTGCCATAGCCTCATCCCTTGTTTGTTGAAGTAATTGTTGAGATGGGCGTTGCGGGAACCGAATGGAAAGGTGAAGGGTGGAGTCATCAGCGTATGAGTGGATAGGGTTAGATGTACAGCTTAGAAGATCATTGATGAATAAAAGGAAGAGAGTTGGTGATAGGACAGAGCCCTGAGGAACACCACTGTTGATAGATCTAGGAGAAGAACGATGTCCATCTACAACAGCGGCTATAGAATGACCAGAAAGGAAGCTAGCGATGAAGGCACAGATAGAAGGATAGAAACCGTAGGAGGGCAGTTTGGAAATTAAAGATTTATGCCAGACTCGATCGAAAGCCTTTGAGATGTCAAGTGCAATGGCGAAGCTTTCGCCAAAGTCCCGAAAGGAGGATAACCAGGAGTCTGAAAGGTAGGTGAGAAGATCACAAGTGGAGCGTCCCTGACGGAACCCGTACTGACGATCGGAAAGAAGGTTGTGATAGGAAAGATGCCTTAAAATTTTTCTATTGAGAATTGACTCGAAAACTTTTGAAATACAGGACGTTAAAGCAATTGGACGATAGTTGGAGGGTTGGGAGTGGTCACCCTTCTTTGGGACTGGCTGAATGAGAGCTAGTCAGGTCAGGTGCGAGTAAGGGGATGGGTCTATTATGATGTGGCAGGGGTAAACCAGCTCTGCTGTCGGGCCCTGCTGCGGATATCACTGATTGCACTGCGCAGTTGACCCATGTGTGGTGTGGTGCGGTGAGGATCTGTCCCTTCTCCCCTCTGGGGCTAAAATGCGTATGACTGTGTTTGAATGGATGAGTAAATGAGGAGTGTGTCATCCTGTCTTGGCTACCTCCCTTTCCATGGGGGAAGCAGCCTAGGTATATAGATAGATAGATAGATCTTTCCACTACCTGTCTGGCCTTTTTCTGCTACGCCTACAATCTCCTGGTGTCCAGTCATTCAGCCTCTTGCTCCATTGGTTATCCCATATTCTTGCTACATGGCCGGCCGACTTCCATATCTCTTCTTTTATAACATCTGTAATGTCTGTGACTTTAGTGTGCGCTCTTACCCAACTTTATCTTTTCCTGTCTCTTAAGATATTCCCAACATTGATCTTTCCATTGCACTCTGAGAACGGATTAGTTTATTTTCTATCGATTTTGTTAGTTTCCAGATCTAACAACCATACGTCATACCTGGAATTATACATTCGTTATGTACTTTACATTTCATACGGATTGGTACGTTACTTTTGATATTGTCTCTATGTTTACCAAAAGCTTTCCTTCCAATTGTTATGCGCCTTTTTATTTCACTATCACGGTCTTTCATTATTTTTAGTATTTGCCCCAAGTAATTGTGCTCCTCGACTTCTTCAAGAGTTTCTTCGCTTATTATGACGACGCTATTTGGTGTATGTGGATTACACATTACTTTTACTCCATTTCATCGTTAGCCCTGCTTTGAGATGTTCTCTGTCCAGGTCATTTAACATTTCTTGCAGAGTCTCTGCTGTTTCTGAGAGTAGGATAATGGTATCTTAAATGGTTTAGCTTTTCTCAATCTATGTTTACTCCTTTGTTCTCTCAGTCTAGTTTTCTGAAAATACTTTCTGTGTATGCAGTAAATAATATTGGTGAAATTGTATATCCTTGACGCACGTCCTTCTCAGTCTGAATGTTTTCCGAGTTCTTGCCTAATTTAACTGTAGCAGGTCCCTCTTTATATACTGTACGTTTTCGAGCAGTTTCACAATGTTCTCGTGTACTCCTTATTCTCGCAATGAATATATAATTGCTATGTGCTCCACTGAGTCGAAAGCCTTTTCATAATCAACAAAACCTAAGCACAGTGGTTTATTATGTTCTATAGTTTTCTCAGTTAGCTGATGCATTGTATATAGATGATCAGTAGTCGAATACCCGCCTCAGAATCCTGCCTGTTTACGAGGTTGGTCTTCTTCTAAATTTGTTATTATTCTGAACATAGGGACTTGAGTGAAGAGTTTGTAAATGACGATAATAAGCTAGTGGGTCGATACTTGCTAAGATCTTTTTAGTCGCGTTTTTTGTAAAGTTTAGGGAATATTCTTCTTTTTTACATATATTGAGTAAATAAGTGTGCCGGCCTGTTTTGTACTTCCACTCCTGCATCCAACGGTAAATCTGCTACTATTCCAACTTCTCCTGGAGCCTTTTCTCATGTCATATTTTTAAGGGAAATGTTTACTGCATCTGGTGTTACCCAGGTATTTCACTTGTTTCAACCCAAAGGTTAGCTGTTGGTACAACTGTCTTTGATGCATACCCGTACAGTTCTTTGTAAAAATTTTCAACTCTCTTCACCATCTTATCTTTGCACTGCATGACTTCACCGTTTTTGACTTTCAGTGATATAATTTGTTGCCTTCCCAGTGCCATTTTACATCGGACCTGTTTCAGACTTTTTCCCTTTTTGATGGTTTCTTTGATCTGATCTATGTTTTTCCTTTTTCTTCTTTTTGTCTCTTGTTGATAAGCTTATTTACTTCTGCCCATTCTGTTTCGTTTTTCATTGTTTTTACTTTCATTTGCTTTCTTTATTTCATGAGCTCGAGTGTCTTTTCCGAATACTTGTTGGCTTGGGTTGTATAACGTTTCCCTATTACCTCTGCTGGTTCTCTTAGCACCTTTATTAGTTTGCCATTCAACTCATCAATGTCACATTCAGCATACTTAGACTCTAAAATCTGTTTCTTACTTCCAACTGAAAGGCTGCTTTGTTTTTGGTTACTTTCATTGGGCATATCTTTTTATTTTCAATCATCTTCTTTCTTTCACTTCTGAAATTGAATCAGGCCATGCAACCCATCATTCTGTGGTCACTTCGTGTATTTACTTTGTTAATAACTGTGATATTTGTGATCGTGTTATTCTTATCTGCTATAATGAAGTCGATTTCATTCATTGTTTCTCCATTTGGACTTCTGCTTCTCCATTTTTTGACTTGATAACTTTTGCATTGAAGTCTCTCATGAGTATAGTATATGTGGTCTTTTCTTCTTCCATAATCTGCGAGATGCCGTCATCAAATATTCTATTTCTTCATCTGAGTTTTGAGAAGTCAGTGCATATACAATACTTTTATTACTTACGAGATGTATTTTTTGCAGTCTTATTACAGTCCATGCTGTTCTGTCAGATACACTGCTGAATTTCACAATATTGTCTGCAAGATTTCAGTTAATTAGAAATCCTACACCACTAACTCCTTCAGTTTGCCTTCCTCCATACTAAAATTTAGTAAGACCTCCCTAAGTCGGCATAATTGGGTTTGAGGCCTTGCCAACTAAGGCAAACTGCCAACTTATGAGTATCACCTTTTCCCTTCCCCCCAAAAAAAATACACATGTTATGCATCATGGCGGTTAGGTATGTTTATACCACCTAATTCGGTATTTTGCTGGCCAACAACTAATGTGCCGACTTAATTTTGACATCAACAAGTTTGAACGGGATAGCCTGATGCATCACGCCTCACGTGATGCCGAGTTTGGATTGTTACTATTCGGCACTTTGCCGACTTAGGATCAGTTTTGCTAACCATTTTTTTTTTTTTTGCCACATATTCAATTTTTCAAAAGTAATTGTTTGAATGAATATTATGGAGCCATGCCGACATATATAATTTGGACTAAGGTAAACCCGACTAAGGGAGGTTTTACTGGTGATTGCTGTCTTTGAGCTGAATTCCTTTTTTTCTCTTCTGAGGATCTCACTCAGACCAACAGTATCCCAACTAATGTGTGAGGCATGTTACATTGTATGTAAAGAGCCTTGTGGATTTCAGTTTGTTTAATATCCCAGTCTCAAATTTGCCAACACAGTGCCTACTCACTTTTGGTGGCACATTGCCTGTAAGCCTGGAACGAGTGTCTGACTCACTTCTTCATTTCTGCAACATTCGCGCCCTTTCCTCAAACTTTCTGTCTGTCGAACACCACCTCTCCTCCTCTAAACCTCACCTTCTCTTCCTGTCAGAGACTCAGCTGTCTGAGGCAACTGACAGCAAACATTTTTCTGTTTCCTCCTACTTTATCTGTACTCATTTCAAAGCCAATGGTGCATAGTACCCGTCTAACAACAAACTCTCATCCCTTTTCTGTCCAGCTTTCTAATGCAAGAGTTAACCTTTACTCCCAGTCCTTCATTTATGCAATTGGTGAACTCTGGAACTCTCTCCGTCTGTCTATATTTCCTACTTCCTATGATCTTCAGTCTTTCAAACACAGTGTGTCCAGGCATCTCGAAATGAACAGATGAATTTGGCTCTCTTTTGTAGTGTTTTTTTTTTTCTTGGAAGGAACTGTTTTGCGGGCCCCTGGCCTTTGGTTCCTTCTTTTTTGTATTTAAAAAAAAAGCACAGGAGGCAGTGCAGTTGGACGTTTAGTAGATGATCCAACAGAAACACCCATCAAATACTTGCAGTAGAATTTATGTTTGGTTGGGAGGATTTTGGCAAATTATCTCACCTCCATGCCACATAGCTTTTGGTGAATGTAATTTTTTTTTTTTGCCACCTTATTCAGTATATTCAGTGGAGCCTTTGGAACCCAAAAAAGGCCAAAAAACGAAAAAAAAAAAATCTGATTTTTTTTTCCCACCCATAATTTGAACTTGGCATGCGGCACTGACCAGCTGTGTTTATGCACGGCCTCTTCACCCTTTCCTTTCTCCCCCCCAGTTACCGCCTAACTACCATCGTGACTAGATGCTCATCGCAGTGGATGCTGGAATAAACAGTGAATAAACTTCAATACCTCGTTACTAGACCACATGGGAATTTACGGTGTTGTGCAGTAAGAAATTAGAATTTAGAGTGCAAAGCATTAAGTGCGGAGTGCAAACTAGCGGTTGAAAGTGCCGGTTAAACTGGTGTGGTGCAATAAGAACAGAATGCAGTGTTAAACAGTAATAACTCATAGTACAAAGAATTAAGTGCAGCACAACATTGGATTACTGTACGTGCTTCGAGAGCATTTTCACCACTGCAAGAACCTTACTGCCAGAACCTTAGAGGAGGTGGGTTAATCTTCGTAACGGCCATGGATTTGCTGTAAGTACCCTGTACACTGCTAAATATTTTCCATAGTCACTTCTAATTCCTCATTCTCTGGTTCCTTTTCATTTATTTCATGCTTTCTGTCCCTTATTTTTGTGAATAGGGTCTTAAATAGGTACATGCATGTCCGGT